>NW_027220101.1:15000-30000 GCF_027580195.1 Bos mutus
ATATGGCTGAGACCGGCATACACACACACACACAAACACACAGAAAACTGTTGCACAGTCACCAGGGCACAGGGCTAAGAATGGCACACAAACACACACCCATATAGGCACAATCCGGTTGCACTGTCACCAGGGCACAGGGCTGAGCACAGCACACACACACACACACACACACACACACACACACCGGTTGCACAGTCGCCAGGCACAGGGCCGAGAACGGCACTCACACACTCTCACACACACATACACAGACACATAAACCAGTTGCACAGTCGCCAAAGAAAAAGGATTGGAACAGCTCTAACATACACACACACACACACACACACAAACCGGTTGCACAGTTCCCAGGGCACAGGTCCGAGAATGGCACACACACACACACGCACACAAACACCCAAACCTGTTGTACAGTCTCCAGGGCACAGGGCTGAGAAATCACACACACACACACACACAAACAAAAACCTGTTGCACAGTCGCCAGGGCTCAGGGCTGAGAACGGCACTAACACACAAACACAAATACACACATACACATAAACAGGTTGCACAGTTGCCGGTGCCCAGGGCTAAGAACAGGACACACACACACACACACGCACACAAACCAGTATCACAGTCGCCAGGGCACAAGCCTGAGAACAGCACACACACACACACACACACACACACACACATAAACACAAACCGGTTTCAGAGTCACCAGGGTACAGGGCTGAGTACAGCACACACAAACTGGTTTCAGAGTCGCCAGGGCACAGGGCTGAGAATGGCACTCACACACACACACACACACACACACACACACACAGACAGACATACACCTAAACTGGTTACACAGTGCCCAGTGCCCAGGGCTGGGAAGAGAACACACACACACACACACACACACACACACCCCACACACACACCCCCCCCCCCCACACACACACAAATGAACTGGTTTCACATTTGCCAGGACACAAACCTGAGAACAGAAAATATACACACACACACACACAAACCAGTTTAACATTCTCCAGAGCACAGGGATGAGATTACACACACACACACAAACAGGTTGCACAGTTGCCAACGCAGAGGGCTGAGAATGGCGTGCACACACAGACACACATACTTATAAACCGGTTGCAGAGTCGCCAGGGGACAGGGCTGAGAGTCCCACACACACACACACATAAACACAAACCAGTTACATAGTCACCAGGGCACAGGGCTGAGAACAGCACAACCACACATACACACACACACATACATACTTAAACCTGTTTCACTTTAGCCAGGGCACAGGCCTGAGAACAGCACAAACAGACACAAACCGGTTGCAGTCGCCAGGGCACAGGGCTGAGAAATGCACTCACACACACACACACCAGTGCACACATACACATAAACAGGTTGCACAGTCGCCAGTGCCCAGGGCTGAGAACAGGACACAAAAACGCACACACACACACACACACACACAAACTGGTTGCACAGTTGCCAGGGCACTGGTCTGAGAATGGCACAAAAACACACAGGCACACAAACCTGTGGCACAGTTGCCAGGTCACAGGGCAGAGAATGGCACACACAAAGAGACACACACACAGACACACAAACATACTCACACAAACCGGTTTCACAGTCGCCAGACCACAGGGCTGAGAACAGCATTCCCACACATACACACACACACACAAACCGGTTGCACAGTTGCCAGCAAGCAGGGCTGAGAACGGCACACACACACACACACAAACACACATACACACAAACCGGTTGCACAATCGCCAGGGGAGAGGTCTGAGATCACACATACACACACACACACACACACACACACACCCAAACCAGTTACACAGTCAACAGGGCACAGGGCTGAGAACAGCACGCACACACACGCACACACACACACACATACTTAAACCAGTTTCACTGTAGCCAGGGCACAGGCCTGAGAACGGCACACGCACACACACACACGCACACACACACACACATACTTAAACCAGTTTCACTGTAGCCAGGGCACAGGCCTGAGAACATCACAAACACACACAAACCAGTTGCACATCCGCCAGGGCACAGGGCTGAGAACGGCACTCACACACACACACATACACACACAAATACACAGTAACACATAAACTGGTTGCACACTTGCCAGTGCCCAGGGCTGAGAACAGCACAAACCGGTTGCACAGTGGCCAGGGCACAGGGCTGAGAATGGCACTCACACACACACACACATGCACACACAGATACACACATACACATAAACTGGTTGCACAGTCGCAAGTGCCCAGGCCTGGGAACAGGATACACACACACACACATACATAAACTAGTTTCACAGTCCCCAGGGCAGAAGCCTGAGAACAGCACACACACACACACATACATAAACCTATTTCAGAGTCCCCAAGGCAGAAGCCTGAGAACAGCACACACACATAAACACATACAGTCACACACAAATTAGTTGCACGGTCTCCAGGGCACAGGGCTGAGAACAGCACACACACACACACACACAAGCACACAGAAAAAACCGGTTTCAGAGTCACCAGGACAAAGGGCTGAGAAGAGCACACACACACGCATACCAATGTGTTGCACAGTTGCACGGCACAGGCCTGAGAATGGCACACACACACACACAAAAACAAGTTTCACAGTTTCCAGCGCACAGGGCTGAGAACAGCACACACACAGAAACACACACACACACAAACCGGTTGTACAGTCGCCAGGGCACAGGGCTAAGCATGGTACACACACAGACACACACAAACACACAGAACAAACCGGTTTCAGAGTCGACAGGGCACAGGGCTGAGAACAGCACACACACACACACACACACACACCAATGTGTTGCACAGTTGCCATGGCACAGGCCTGAGAATGGCACACACTCTCACACACACACATACTGATTGCACAGTAGCCAGGGCACAGGCCTGAGAATGGCACACACACACACACACACACATACACAGACACATAAAGCAGTTGCAGAGCTGCCAAGGCACAGGGCTCAGAACAGCTCTAACACACACACACACACACACACACACAAACCGGTTGCACAGTTGCCAGGGCACAGATCTGAGAATAGCACACACACACACACGCACCAAACACACAAAACTGTTGTACAGTCTCCAGGGCACAGGGCTGAGAATTCACACAAAGACACACACACACAAACCTGTTACACAGTTGCCAGGGCACAGGCCTGAGAATGACACACACACACACACACACACACACAGAGACACAAACCGGTTGCAGAGTTGCCAGGGCAAAGGGCTGAGAACGGCACACACACACAGACACACAGACACACACACAGACAAACATACTCAAACAAACCGGTTTCACAGTCGCCAGGGCACCATGCTGAGAAAAGCATCACACACACACACACACACACAAACAGGTTTCACAGTGGCCAGCGCACAGGGCTGAGAACAGCACACACACACAAACACACACACACACAAACCGGTTTTACAGTTGCCAGGGCACAGGGCTAAGCATGGTACACACACACAGACACACACAGAACAAACCAGTTTTAGAGTCGACAGGGCACAGGGCTGAGAACAGCACACACACACACACACACACACACACACACACACACAAACCGTTTGCAGAGTTGCCAGGGCACAGGTTTAGAATGGAAACACACACACACACACACACACCGATTGCACAGTCGCCAGGAGAAAGGGCTGAGAATCACACACACACACACACAACACACAAACCAGTTACACAGTCGCTAGGGCACAGGCTGAGAACAGCACAACCACACATGAACACACACACACACATAATTAAACCAGTTTCACTGTAGCCAGGGGACAGGCCTCAGAAGAGCACAAACACACACAAACTGGGTGCACAGTCACCAGGGCATAGGGCTGAGGAAGGCACTCACACACACACACACACACACAAATACACACATACACATAAACAGGTTGCACAGTCGCCAGTGCCCAGGGCTGAGACAGGACACACACACACACACACACACACACACACACACACACACACACACACAAACTGGTTTCACAGTTGCCAGGGCACAAGCCTGAGAACAGCACTCACACACACACATACACACCGGTTGCACAGTCGCCAGTCACATGGCTGAGAACGGCACTCACACACACTCACACACATACATACACATACACATAAAACCGGTTGCACAGTCGCCAGGGCACAGGGCTGAGAAAGGCACTCACACACACACACACACACAAACCGGTTTCACAATCGCCAGGGCACAAGCCTGAGAACAGCACACACAAACCAGTTTCAGAGTCACCAGGGCACAGGGCTGAGATTGGCACTCTCACACACACACACACACATACAGATACACACATACACACATACACATAAACTGGTTGCACAGTCGCCAGTGCCCAGGGCTGGGAACAACACATACACACACACACACACACACACACACATAAACCAGTTTCTCTGTAGCCTGGGCACAGGCCCGAGAACAGCACAAACATACACAATTTGGTTGCACAGTCTCCAGGGCCCTGGGCTGAGAATGGCACACACACACACACACACACAAACACAAGTACACATATACACTAAAACTGGTTGCACAGTCGCCAGTGCCCAGTGCTGAGAACAACACCCACACCCACACACAGACTGGTTTCACCATTGCCAGATCACAGGGCTGAAAACAGCTCTAACACACATACGCACACACACACAAACCTGTGCACAGTCACCAGACCAGGGCTGAGAACAGCACACACACACACACACACACACACACACACACGCACAAACCGGTTGCACATTTGCCAGGGCACAGGTCTGAGAATGGCACACACAGACACACACACACACAAACCAGTTGCACAGTCTCCAGAGCACAGTGCTGAGAACAGCATTCCCACACATACACACACACACACAAACCGGTTGCACAGTCGCCAGGGCACAGGGCTGAGAAAGGCACTCACACACACATACACACAAACCGGTTTCACAGTCGCCAGGGCACAACCCTGAAAATAGCACACACACACACAAACACACATACACACAAACCGTTTGCACAGTCACCAGTGCACAGGGCTGAGAACAGCACACTCACACAAACACACACACACACAAACCGGTTGTACATTCGCTAGGGCACAGGGCTGAGCATGGCACACATACACAGAGACACACAAACACACACACACACAAACCGGTTTCAGAATTGCCAGGGCACAGGGTTGAGAACGGCACACACACACACACACACACATACAGATACACACATACACACATACACATAAACTGGTTGCACAGTCGCCAGTGCCCAGGGCTGGGAACAGAACACACACACACACACAAACACACACTCACAAACCAGTTTCACTGTCATCAGGGCACAAACCTGAGAACAGAACACACACAAACACACACACACACAAATCGGTTTCACAGTCGCCAGAGCACAGGGCTGAGATCAGCATTCCCACACATACACACACACACACAAACCGGTTGCACAGTCGCCAGGGCACAGGGCTGAGAAAGGCACTCACACACACACACACACAAACCAGTTTCACAGTCGCCAGGGCACAAGCCTGAGAACAGCACACACACACACAGACACATGAACACAAACCGGTTTCAAAGTCTTCAGGGCACAGGGCTGAGAACAACACACACACAGACAAACTGGTTTCAGAGTCGCCAGGGCACAGGGCTGAGAACAGCACACACACACACACACACACACACGCACAAACCAGTTGCACATTTGCCAGGGCACAGGTCTGAGAATGGCACACACAGACACACACACACAAAAACCAGTTGCACAGTCTCCAGAGCACAGTGCTGAGAACAGCACACACACACACACACACACACACACACACACACAAACCGGTTGCACATTTGCCAGGGCACAGGTCTGAGAATGGCACACATACACAGAGACACACAAACACACACACACACAAACCGGTTTCAGAATTGCCAGGGCATAAGGCTGAGAACGGCACAAACACACACACACACACACACACACATACAGATACACACATACACACATACACATAAACTGGTTGCACAGTCGCCAGTGCCCAGGGCTGGGAACAGAACACACACACACACACACACTCACAAACCAGTTTCACTGTCGTCAGGGCACAAACCTGAGAACAGAACACACACAAACACACACACACAAATCGGTTTCACAGTCGCCAGAGCACAGGGCTGAGATCAGCATTCCCACACATACACACACACACACAAACCGGTTGCACAGTCGCCAGCGCACAGGGCTGAGAAAGGCACTCACACACACACACACACAAACCAGTTTCACAGTCGCCAGGGCACAAGCCTGAGAACAGCACACACACACACAGACACATGAACACAAACCGGTTTCAAAGTCTTCAGGGCACAGGGCTGAGAACAACACACACACAGACAAACTGGTTTCAGAGTCGCCAGGGCACAGGGCTGAGAACAGCGCACACACACACACACACACACACACGCACAAACCAGTTGCACATTTGCCAGGGCACAGGTCTGAGAATGGCACACACAGACACACACACACAAAAACCAGTTGCACAGTCTCCAGAGCACAGTGCTGAGAACAGCACACACACACACACACACACACACACACACACACACAAACCGGTTTCACAGTCACCAGGGCACAACCCTGAAATTAGCACACACACACACAAACACACATACACACAAACCGTTTGCACAGTCACCAGTGCACAGGGCTAAGAACAGCACACTCACACAAACACACACACACAAACCGGTTGTACACTCGCTAGGGCACAGGGCTGAGCATGGCACACATACACAGAGACACACAAAAACACACACACACAAACCAGTTTCAGAATTGCCAGGACACAGGGCTGAGAATGGCACACACACACACACACACACACATACAGATACACACATACACACGTACACGTAAACTGGTTCTACAGTCTCCAGTGCCCAGGGCTCGGAACAGAACACACACACACACACACACACACACTCACAAACCGGTTTCATTGTCACCAGGGCACAAACCTGAGAACAGAACACACACAAACACACACACACACAAATCGGTTTCACAGTCACCAGAGCAGAGGGCTGAGATCAGCATTCCCACACATACACACACACACACAAACCGGTTGCACAGTCGCCAGTGCAGAGGGCTGAGAATGGCACACACACACACACACACACACACACACACACACATACATACAATGGTTGCATAATCGCCAGGGGAGAGGGCTGAGAATCACACACACACACACACACAAACATACAAACCCAAACTAGTTACACAGTCAACAGGGGACAGGGTTGAGAACAGCATTCACAAACACGCACACACACACACAGATACTTAAACCAGTTTCACTGTAGCCAGGGCACAGGCCTGAGAATGGCACAGGCGCGCGCACACACACACACACACACATACTTAAACCAGTTTCACTGTAGCCAAGGCACAGGCCTGAGAACATCACAAACACACACAAACCGGTTGCACAGTTGCCAGGGCACAGGGCTGAGAACGGCACTCACACACACACACACACACACACAAAGATACACACATACACATAAACTGGATGCACAGTCGCAAGTGCCCAGGCCTGGGACAGGACACACACACACACACACAAACGGTTGCACAGTCGCCAGCGCACAGGGCTGAGAACGGCAGACACACACACACATACACACAAAATGGTTGCATAATGGCCAGGGGAGAGGGCCGAGAATCACACAGACACACACACACACAAACATACAAACCCAAACCAGTTACACAGTCAACAGGGCACAGGGCAGAGAACAGCACGCACACACATGCACACATACTTAAACCAGTTTCACTGTATCCAGGGCACAGGCCTGAGAACGGAACAGGCACACACACACACACACACACACATACTTAAACCAGTTTCCTTGTAGCCAGGGCACAGGCCTGAGAACAGCACAAACACACACAAACTGGTTGCACAGTCGCCAGGGCTCAGGGCTGAGAACAGCACTCACACACACACACACACATAAACACAAAAATACACACTAACACAAAAACTGTTTGCACACTTGCCAGTGCCCAGGGCTGAGAACAGCACACACACACAAACCAGTTGCACAGTTGCCAGGGAACAGGGCTGAGAACAGCACAGACACACACACACAAACACACACACACAAACTGATTGCACAGGTGCCAGAGCACAGGGCTGAGATCAGAACTCCCACACGTATACACACACACAAACCGGTTGCACAGGTGCCGGCGCACAGGGCTGAGAACAGCACACACACACACACAAACAAACCGGTGTTACAGTCGCCAGGGCACAGGACTGAGCACGGAACACACACACAGACACACACACAGACAGACAGACACACACACACAAACCTATTTCAGAGTTGCCAGGGAACAGGGCTGAGAATGGCACACACACACACATACATAGACACACACACATACAAACCGGTTGCACAGTCACCAAGGCACAGAACTGAAAATGGCACACACAAACACTTACACACACACACACGAACTAACTGGTTATACTGTGGGCAGGGCACAGGACTAAGAATGGCACACACACACACACACACACACATATAGGCACAATCTGGATGCACTGTCGCCAGGGCACAGGGCTGAGAACAGCACACACACACACACATACACAGACACATAAAGCGGTTGCACAGTCGCCAAGGCACAGGGCTCAGAACAGCTCTAACACACACACACACACACACACACAAACTGGTTGCACAGTTCCCAGGGCACAGATCTGAGAATAGCACACACACACACACACACACCAAACACACAAAACTATTGTAAAGTCTCCAGGGCACAGGGCTGAGAATTCACACAAAGACACACAATCCTGTTGCACAGGGCTGAGAATTCACACAAAGACACACAATCCTGTTGCACAGTTGCCAGGGCACAGGCCTGAGAACGACACACACTCACACACACACACAAACTGGTAGCAGAATTGCCAGGGCACAGGACTAAGAATGGCACACACACACAGACACACACACACACACACACACAAACATAAACAAACTGGTTTCACAGTCGCCAGGACACCATGCTGAGAAAAGCATCACACATACACACACACACAAACACATAAACAGGTTTCACAGTCGCCAGCGCACAGGGCTGAGAACAGCACAAACACAGAAACACACACACAGAAACCGGTTGTACAGTCGCCAGGGCACAGGGCTAAGCATGGTACACACACACAGACAAACACAAACACACAGAACAAACCGGTTTCAGAGTCGACAGGGCACAGGGCTGAGAACAGCGCACACACACACACACACACAGGCACACCAATGTGTTGCAAGTTGCCACGGCACAGGCCTGAGAACGGCACACACTCACACACACACACAAACCGGGCGCACAGTCGCCAGGGCACAGGCCTGAGAACAACACACACACACACAAACAAACCGGTTTCACACAAACCGGTTTCACAGGGCTGAGATCAGCACTCCCACAACACCATCAAAAACACACACACACACACACACACACACACACACACACACAAACAAACTTTGGACAGTCACCAGGGCACAAGCCTGAGAAGGCACACACACACACACACACACATGAACACAAACATAAACAGGTTTCAGAGTCGCCAGGACACAGGGCTGAAAACAGGACACACACACACACACACAAACATATAAACCGGTTTCACAGTCCCCAGGGCACAAGCCTGAGAATGGCACACACACACACACACACACACACATACACAACAGATAAACCGGTTTGCAAAAGCCAGGGCACAGGCCTGAGAATGGCACACACACACACACACACACACAAACGGTTTCACAGTTGCCAGGGTACAGGGCTGAGAAACAGAACACACACACACACACACACACACACACATAAACCAGTTTCACAGTCGCCAGTGTCGCCACGGCACAAAGAAACACACACACACACACACACACACACACACACAAACTAGTTTCACTGTCGCCAGGGCACAGGTCTGAGAACAGCAACACACACATCACACACACACACAAACCGTTTGCAGAGTTGCCAGGGCACAGGTTGAGATCACACACACACACACACACACACACACACACACAACCGGTTGCACACAGTCTCCAGCACACAGGGCTGAGCTGAGACACAAACACACACACACATACACACACAAATGGTTGCACAGTTGCCAGGGTACAGGGCTGAGAATGGCACACACACACACACACACACATATAAACCCAAACAGGGATGAGAACAGCACACACACACACAGACACACAGGGTTGCCCAGTAGCCAACAGAGCTGAGAACGGCACACAGACAAACACACAGACACAAACCACACAGTAAAACCAGAAGAAGACACACACACACACCAACCCAGGGCACAGCCCAGGGCTGAGAATGGCACACACACACACAAACACACACACATAACACACAGTGCACAGGGCTGAGAACAGCATACACACACAAACAGTTTCAAGCCGCCAAGGGCACAGGGCTGAGACACACACACACACACATTAACACCAAACTGGTTGCACAGTGACCAGGGCACAGGGCTGAGAACAGCACTCCACACACACACACACACACACAAACACACACATAACCTTTTACAGGGCACACAAACACACACACACACACACACAAAACTGGTTTCACAGTTGCCAGTGCACAGGGCCTGAGAACACACACACACACACACACAAACTGGTTTGCACAGTTGCCAGGGCACAGGGCTGAGGACTACAACACACACACACACACACACACACACAAACTGGTTTCTCAGTCGCCAGCACAGACATGAGATCAGCACTCCCACACACACACACACACACACACACAAACACACACAGTCACAGCACACACAGGAGCACACACACACATAACACACACACAAACTGGTTGCACAGTTGCCAGTGCACAGGGCTGAGAACAGACACAACACACACAAACACAAACACACAAACCACACACAAGGCACAGGGCACACACACACACACAAAAACCCGGTTGTACATTTGCCAGTGAACAAGGCTGGCATGGGCCTGAGAACTCACACACACATATACACACACACACACAAACCGGTTGCACAGTCTTGAAGGCACAGAGGTGAGAATGGCACACACAAACACACACACTGACACACATGAACACACACACACACACACAGCTGAGAAATGCACACACACACACAGAGGCACAAACCAGTTGCACTGTTGCCAGGGCAGAAGGCTGAGAACACCATACACACACACACACACACACACACACACACAAATCGGTTGCACAGTCACCAGGGCACAGGGCTGAGAATTCACACACACACACACACACACACACACCTGTTGCACAGTTGCCAGGGCACAGGCCTGAGAACAGCACTCACACACACACACACACACACACACACAAGTCGCCAGTCACATGGCACAGAACACACACACACACACACACACACATACACACAAACCGGTTGCACAGTCGCCAGGGTACAGGGCTGAGAACAGCACACATACACTCACACACAACCACACAAACCAGTTGCACAGTTGCCAGGGCACAGGGCTCAGATGGCACACACACACACACACACACTGGTTTCACTGTCACCAGATCACAGGGCTTAAAACAGCTCTCACACACATACACACAGACACACAAACCTGTACACAGTGCAAGCCACAGGGCTGAGAAGAGCACACACACACAGACAAACAGACACACACACAAACTGGTTGCACACTCACCAGGGCACAAGGCTCAGACACACACACACACCTACACACATCCACACACAAATCACACAAAACATGGCACACTGAAAACTGCACACACACACACACACACACAAACCATTGCATATTTGCCAGAGCACAGGGCTGAACAAACACACACACACACACAAAACACACAGTCACCCAGGACACAGGGCTGAGAACAGAACACACACACACAAACACACAAACTCGTAGCACAGTCGCCTGGTGACAGGGCTGAGAACAGCACACACACACACACACACACACAAACTGGTTACAGTCTCCTGGGCACAGGGCTGAGAATGGCACACACACACACACACACACACACACACACACAAGTACATATACACAAAAACTGGTTGCACAGCCAGTGCCCAGTGCTGAGGGCTGACCCAACCCACACACAGACTGGTTTCACTTACACTGAAACAGCACACAACATACACACACACACACACACACACAAACACGGTTGCCAGACCAGGGATGAACAGCACACAGGGCACACCCTGAAAACTGGTTGCACATACACACACACACACACACAAACAGGTTGCACACAAACCAGTTGCACAGGGCTGAGAATGGGCTGAGAACAGCAGACACACACACACACACACACACACACAAACTGGTTTCACAGTCGCCAGGGCACAGGGCTGAGAATAGCACACACAAACACACACACACACACACACAAACACACACAGTCACCAGTGCACAGGGCTGAGAACACACACTCACACACACACACACACACAAACGGTTGTACAATGGTACACACACACACACACACAAAAACACAAACACAAACTGGTTTCACAATTGCCAGGCACAGGGCTGAGAACACACACACACACACACACACACTAAACTGGTTTCACAGTCGCCAGGGACAGGGCTGAGAATCACACACACACACACACACACGTGTGCACAACACACACACAGCCAGAGCACAGGGCCTAAGAAAAGAACACACACACACACACAAACTAGTTGCACAGTTGCCAGGGCACAGGGCTGAGAACAGCACACACACACACACATATATACACACAAATAGGTTGCACATTCTCCAGGGCACAGGGCTAAGAATGGCACAGACACACACACATATACACACACAAACAGGTTGCACATTCTCCAGGGCACAGGGCTAAGAATGGCACAGACACACACAAACACAAACTGCTTTCAGAGTGGCCAGGGCACAGGGCTGAAGAACAGCACACACACACACTCACACAAACACACACACAATCACACAAACACACACACACACACACACACACACTGGTTACACCATTGCCAGATCACAGGACTGAAAACAGCTCTAACACACATACACACACACACACAAACCTGTGCACAGTCTCCAGACCAGGGCTGAGCATGGCACACATACACAGAGACACACAAACACACACACACACAAACCTGTTTCAGAATTGCCAGAGCACAGGGCTGAGAACAGCACACACACACACACACACACACACACACACACACACAAACCAGTTTCTCTGTCGCCTGGGCACAGGCCTGAGAACAGCACAAACATACACAATTTGGTTGCACAGTCTGCAGGGCCCAGGGCTGAGAACAGCACAAACATACACAATTTGGTTGCACAGTCTGCAGGGCCCAGGGCTGAGAATGGCGCACACACACACACACACACACACACAAGTACACATATACACTAAAACTGGTTGCACAGTCGCCAGTGCCCAGTGCTGAGAACAACAGCCACACACACACACAGACTGGTTTCACCGTTGCCAGATCACAGGGCTGAAAACAGCTCTAACACACATACGCACACACACACAAACCTGTGCACAATTGCCAGACCAGGGCTGAGAACAGCACACACACACACACACACGCACAAACCGGTTGCACATTTGCCAGGGCACAGGTCTGAGAATGGCACACACAGACACACACACAGGCACACACACACACAAACCAGTTGCACAGTCTCCATAGCACAGGGCTGAGAACAGCACACACACACACACACACACACACACACACACACACAAACCGGTTTCACAGTCGCCAGGGCACAACCTTGAAAATAGCACACACGCACACATACACACACACACACAAACTGGTTGCACAGTCACCAGTGCACAGGGCTGAGAACAGCACACTCACACAAACACACACACACAAACCGGTTGTACACTCGCTAGCACAGGGCTGAGCATGGCACACATACACAGAGACACACAAAAACACACACACACAAACCGGTTTCAGAATTGCCAGGGCACGGGGCTGAGACACACACACACACACACACACACACACACACACATACAGATACACACATACACACATACACATAAACTGGTTGCACAGTCGCCAGTGCCCAGGGCTGGGAACAGAACACACACACACACACACACTCACAAACCGGTTTCACTGTCGTCAGGGCACAAACCTGAGAACAGAACACACACAAACACACACACACACAAATAGGTTTCACAGTCGCCAGCGCACAGGGCTGAGAGTGGCACACACACATACACACATAAACACAAAATGGTTGCATAATCGCCAGAGGAGAGGGCTGAGAATTACACACACACACACACACACACACAAACATACAAACCCAAACCAGTTACACAGTTAACAGGGCACAGGGCTGAGAAGAGCACGCACACACATGCACACATACTTAAACCAGATTCACTGTATCCAGGGCACAGGCCTGAGAACGGCACACACACACACACACACACACACAAACTTAAACCAGTTTCACTGTAGCCAGGGCACAGGACTGAGAATGGCACTCACACACACACACTCATACACACACAAATACACACTAACACATAAACTGGTTGCACACTTGCCAGTGCCCAGGGCTGAGAACAGCACACACACGCACAAACCAGTTGCACAGTTGCCAGGGCACAGGGCTGAGAATGGCACTCACACACACACACACACACACACACACAGATACACACATTCACATAAACTGGTTGCACAGTCGCAAGTGCCCAATCCTGGGAACAGGACACAGACACACACACACACACATACACAAACAAAC
>NW_027220101.1:70000-77500 GCF_027580195.1 Bos mutus
CGGTTGCACAGTCGCCAGGGTATAGGGCTGAGAACAACACACACACACACCAACAAACCGATGGCACAGTCGCCAGGGCACAGGGCTGAGAACAGAACACACACACACACACAGACATAAACCTGTTTCAGTCGCCAGAGCTTAAGCCTGAGAACAGCACACGCACACACTCAAACTAGATGCACACTCGCCAGGACACAGGGCTGAGAACAGCACACACACACACACACACACACACACACACACACAAACGGGTTGCACAGTTGCCAGGGTACAAGTCTGAGAAAGGCACACACACACACACACACACACACACACCGGTTACACTATCACTAAGGCACAGGACTGAAAACAGCACCACACACACACACACACACATACACTCACACACATACACACACAAACCGCTTGCAGAGTTGACAGTGCCCAGGGCTGAGAACGGAATACACACACACACACACACACACACATAAACCAGTTTCACAGTCGCCAGGGCACAGTGCTGAGAACAGCACATACATACACACACACACACACACACACACACACACACTGCTTGCATAATCACCAGGGCAAAGGGCTGAGAATGGCACATACAAACACACACACACACAAACGAACAAACCATTGCACAGTCGCCAGGGCACAGGGCTGAAAATGGCACACACACACACTCACAAACCGGTTGCACTGTCACCAGGCCACGGGTCTGAGAACAGCACACACACACAGACACACATACACACAAAAACCGTTTGCACAGTCACCACGGCACAGGGTTGAAAACGGCATACACACACACACACACATAAACATACACATAAACTTGTTGCACAGTTGCCAGGGTACAGGGCTCAGAACAGCTGTAACACACACACACACACACACACAAACTGGTTGTAAAGTCCCCACGGTACACGGCTGAGAACAGCACACAAACACACACAAAAACACACATGAACAACCGGTTGCACAGTCGCCAGGGAACAGGGCTGAGAACAGCATATACACACAGACACATACACACACAGACACACACACACACAAACTGCTTGCACAGTCACCAGGGCACAGGGCTGTGAAAGGCACACACAAACACAAACACATACAAACCGGTTTCACAGTCACCAGGGCACAGGGCTAAGAACAGCACACATACACACACACAAACATACACACACAGACACATACACAAACAAACTGCTTGCACAGTCGCCAGGGCACAGGGCTGTGAATGGCACACACAAACACAAACACATACAAACCGGTTTCACAGTCACCAGGGCACAGGGCTGAGAACAGCACACATACACACACACAAACATACACACACAGACACATACACAAACAAACTGCTTGCACAGTCGCCAGGGCACAGGGCTGTGAATGGCACACACAAATACAAACACACACACACAAACAAACCATTGCACAGTCACCAGGGCACAGGGCTGAGAACAGCACACACACACACATACACACAAAAACCGCTTGCACAGTCGTCACGGCACAGGGCTGAGAATAGCACACATACACACACACACACACAAACTGGTTGCGCAGTCATCAGTGCACATTTCTGAGAACGGCACACACACACACACACACACACTAACACACACGCACAAACCGGTTGCACAGTTGCCAGGGCACAGGGATGAGGACAGCACAGACACACGGACACAGACACACACACACTGGTTGCACAGTCACCAGGGCACAGGGTTGAGAATGGCCCACACACACACAAACACACACACACATACACTTAAACCGGCTGCACAGTAGCCAAGGCAAAGGGCTCAGAACAGCCCAAACACACACACACACACACACCACAAACCAGATTCATTGTAGCCAGGGCACAGGACTGAGAACAGCACAGACACACAGACACAACACACCGACACACACACACACCAACCGGTTGCACAGTTGCCAGAACACAGAAATGAGAATCACACACACAAACACACACAAACACACACGCACAAACTGGTTGCACAGTCGCCAGGGCACAGGGCTAAAGACAGCACAGACATGCACACACACACACACCGGTTGAACAGTCACCAGGGCACTGGGTTGAGAACGGCACACAAAAACATACACAGAAACACACACACACAAACCAGTTGCACAGTAGGAAGGGCACATGGCTGAAAACAGCACACACACAGACACACAAACACCGGTTGCCCAGTTGCCAGGTCGCAAGGCTCAGGATGGCACACATACCTACACACACACACACACATACAATACAGTTTCACAGTCGCCAGGGCACAGGGTTGAGAACAGCATATACACACACAGACACATACACACACAGACACATACACACAAAAACTGCTTGCAAAGTCGCCAGGGCTCAGGGCTGTGAATGGCACACACAAACACACACACACACACACGAACAAACCATTGCACAGTTGCCAGGGCACAGGGCTGAGAATGGCACACACACACACACACACACACTCACAAACCGGTTGCACTGTCGCCAGGCCCCAGGGCTGAGACCAGTACACACACACACACACACACATACATACAAAAACCGCTTGCACAATCGTCACAGCACAGGGCTGAAAACAGCACACACACACACACAAACACAAACTGGTTGTGCAGTCATCAGTGCACATTTCTGAGAACGGCACAAACACACACACTAACACACACGCGCAAACCGGTTGCACAGTTGCCAGGGCACAGGGCTGAGGACAGCACACGCACGACACACACACACACACACACACAGACACACACACACCGGTTGCACAGTCACCAGGGCATAGGGCTGAGAATGGCCCACACACACACAAACACACACACACATACACAAAAACCAATTGCACAGTAGCCAAGGCACAGGGCTCACAACAGCTCAAACACACACACACACACACCACAAACCGGATTCATTGTAGCCAGGGCACAGGACTGAGAACAGCACAGACACACACACACACACACACAAACACACACACACACCAACGGTTGCACAGTCTCTAGGAAACAGGGCTGAAAAGAGCACAGACACACACACACACTGACACACAGAACCGGTTGTACAGTCGCCAGGGCACAGGGCTGAGCATGGCACACACACAGACAAACACACACACAAAGAAACCAGTTTCAGAGTTGCCAGGGCAGAGGGCTGGGAATAGCACACACACACACATATACACACACACATACTGGTTGCACAGTCGCCTGGGCACAGAGCTGAAAATGGCACACACACACACACACTCACACACACAAACAACCGGTTGCACAGTCACCAGGACACAGAGATGAGAATCGCACACACACACACACACACACACACACACACAAACCGGTTGCACAGTCTCCAGGGCACAGGGATGATAATTCAAACTTACACACACACACACACACACACACACA
The DNA here is from genome assembly GCF_027580195.1 of Bos mutus. Classification (NCBI taxonomy): domain Eukaryota; kingdom Metazoa; phylum Chordata; class Mammalia; order Artiodactyla; family Bovidae; genus Bos; species Bos mutus. Next base: position 73,421 of record NW_027220101.1, read on the forward strand.
CACACACACAAACCTGTAGCACAGTTGTCAGGGCACAGGGCTGAGAACGGCACACACACACACCAGTTACACTGTCACTAAGGCACAGGGCTAAAAACAGCACAAACACACACACAGACACATACACTCACATACATACACACACAAACCGCTTGCACAGTCGCCAGGGCACATGGCTGAGAATGGCATACACACACACACACACACACACCAGTTTCACAATCGCCAGGGCATAGGGCTGAGAATAACACATACGTACACACATACACACACAAACGGCTTGCACAGTCATCAGGGCTCAGGCCTGTGAATGGCACACACAAACACTGACACACACACACACACACACACACACTAACAAACCATTGCACAATCACCAGGGCACAGGGCTGAGATTTCAAACTTACACACACACACACAAACCTGTTGCACATCGCCATGGCACAGGGCTGAGAACAGCACACACACACACAAACACACAAACAGATACAAACCGTTTGCACTGTCGCCAGGGAACAGGGCTGATATCAGCACACACAGTCACACACATACACAGAAAAACCGCTTGCACAGGTGCTAGGGCACAGGGCTGAGAACGGCGTACAGACACACACAAACACACACAAACAAAGACACACAATCCGGTTTCACAGTCTCCAGAGCACAGGGCTGAGAACAGCACACATACACACACACAAACACAAAGTGGTTGTGCAGTCATCAGTACACATTGCTGAGAATGGCACACACACACACACACTAATACACATACACATAAATCTGTTGCACTTTTGCCAGGGCACAGGACCATGAACAGCACACACAGAAACACACACACACAAACAGGTTTCACAGTAGCTAGGGCACAGGGCTGAGAACAGAACACACACACACAAACCAGTTTCACAGTCACCAGAGAACAGGGCAGAGAATAGCACACACTCACACAAACACAGAAAGACACACATACAAAAAAACTGGTTGCACAGTCGTCAGGGCACAGGGCTGAGCACAGCACACACACACACACACACACATACACACTAAAGGGTTGCGAAGTTGCCAGGGCACAGGTCTGAGAATGGCACACACACACACGCACACACACACATACAGGTTGTACAGACTCCAGGACACTGGGCTGATAATTCACACACACACACACACACACACACACACATACAAAAAACTGGTTGCACAGTCGCCAGGGCACAGGGCTGAGAACAGCACACACACACACACACACACACACACATACACACTAAAGGGTTGCGAAGTTGCCAGGGCACAGGTCTGAGAATGGCACACACACACACACACACACACACGCACACACACACATACAGGTTGCACAGACTCCAGGACACTGGGCTGATAATTCACACACACACACACACACACACACAAAGGAGTTGTACAGTCGCCAAGGCAAAGGGCTCAAAACAGCTCTAACACACACACACACACACATACATAAATCGGTTTCACAGTCACCAGAGCACAAGCCTGAGCACAGCACACACACACACACGCACACACACAAAGTAGTTGCACAGTTGCCAGGGCACAGGGCTGAAAACAGCACACACACACACACAGACAAACTGGTTGCATAGTCGCCAGAGCAGAGGGCTGAGAACAGCACACACACACACACACAAAGGGTTGCATAGTTGCCAGCGCACAGGTCTGAGAATGTCACACACACACATATGCACACACACACAAACCGGTTGCACAGTCTCCAGGGCACAGGGCTGAGAATTCAAACTTACACACATACACACACACAAACCTGTTGCACAGTTGCCAGGCCACAGGGATGAGAACGGCACACACTCACACACACAGACAAACGGGTTGCACAGTGGCCAGGGCACAGGGCTGAAAGCAGCACACACACACACACACACACACACACACACACACACACACCGGTTACACTGTCACTAAGGCACAGGACTGAAAACAGCACCAGCACACACACACACACACATACACTCACACACATACACACACAAACCGCTTGCAGAGTCGCCAGTGCCCAGGGCTGAGAACGGAACACACACACACACACACACACACACACACACACACACACATAAACCAGTTTCACAGTCGCCAGGGCACAGTGCTGAGAACAGCACATACACACACACACACATACACACACAAACTGCTTGCATAATCGCCAGGGCAAAGGGGTGAGAATGGCACACAAACAAACACACACACACAAACGAACAAACCATTTCACAGTCACCAGGGCACATGGCTGAAAATGGCACACACACACACTCACAAACTGGTTGCACTGTCACCAGGCCACGGGTCTGAGAACAGCACACACACACACACACACACATACACACAAAAACCGTTTGCACAGTCACCACGGCACAGGGTTGAAAACGGCATATACACACTCACACACACACACATAAACATACACATAAACCTGTTGCACAGTTGCCAGGGCACAGGGCTCAGAACAGCTGTAACACACACACACATACACACAAACTGGTTGTAAAGTCGCCAGGGTACACGGCTGAGAACAGCACACAGACACACACACACAAAACACACGAACAAACCGGTTGCACAGTCACCAGGGAACAGGGCTTAGAACAGCACACACATACAAACACACACACAAACCGGATGCACAGTCGCCAGGGTGCAGGGCTTAGAAAAGCAACACACACACATGACACATACACACACAAACCGCTTACACAGTCACCAGGGATAAGTCTGAGAATGGCACACACACACACGAACACCCGGTTTCACAGTCGCTAGACAAGGCTGAGAATGGCACACATACACACTCACACACACACATACACAAACACATAAACCGGTTGCGCACTCACCAAGGCACAGGGCTCAAAACAGCTCGAACACACACACACATACACACACAAACCAGTTTCACAGTCGCCAAGCACAGTGCTGAGAACAGCATGCAGACACAGAGACACACACACATACACACGAACAAAGCAGTTGCACCGTCACAAGGCCACAGGGCTCAGAATATATCACACTCACACACACATACATAAACCGGTTTCACAGTCGCCAGGGCACAAGCATGAACAGCACACACACACACACACACGCACACACACACACAAACCAGTTGCACAGTCTCCAGGGCACAGGGCTGAGAATTCACATACGTACACACACACACACACACACACCTGATCCACAGTTACCAGGGCAGAGGGCTGAGAATGGCACACACTCACACACACTCACACAAACCGGTTGCACAGTCGCCAGGGTATAGGGCTGAGAACAACACACACACACACCAACAAACCGATGGCACAGTCGCCAGGGCACAGGGCTGAGAACAGAACACACACACACACACAGACATAAACCTGTTTCAGTCGCCAGAGCTTAAGCCTGAGAACAGCACACGCACACACTCAAACTAGATGCACACTCGCCAGGACACAGGGCTGAGAACAGCACACACACACACACACACACACACACACACAAACGGGTTGCACAGTTGCCAGGGTACAAGTCTGAGAAAGGCACACACACACACACACACACACACACACACCGGTTACACTATCACTAAGGCACAGGACTGAAAACAGCACCAACACACACACACACACACATACACTCACACACATACACACACAAACCGCTTGCAGAGTTGACAGTGCCCAGGGCTGAGAACGGAATACACACACACACACACACACACACATAAACCAGTTTCACAGTCGCCAGGGCACAGTGCTGAGAACAGCACATACATACACACACACACACACACACACACACACACTGCTTGCATAATCACCAGGGCAAAGGGCTGAGAATGGCACATACAAACACACACACACACAAACGAACAAACCATTGCACAGTCGCCAGGGCACAGGGCTGAAAATGGCACACACACACACTCACAAACCGGTTGCACTGTCACCAGGCCACGGGTCTGAGAACAGCACACACACACAGACACACATACACACAAAAACCGTTTGCACAGTCACCACGGCACAGGGGTTGAAAAAACGGCACACACACACACAC
>NW_027220101.1:82500-86983 GCF_027580195.1 Bos mutus
CGGCATATACACACTCACACACACACACATAAACATACACATAAACCTGTTGCACAGTTGCCAGGGCACAGGGCTCAGAACAGCTGTAACACACACACACATACACACAAACTGGTTGTACAGTCGCCAGGGTACACGGCTGAGAACAGCACACAGACACACACAAAAACACACATGAACAAACCGGTTGCACAGTCGCCAGGGAACAGGGCTTAGAACAGCACACACATACACACACACACACAAACCGGTTGCACAGTCGCCAGGGTGCAGGGCTTAGAACAGCACGATACACACACATGCACATACACACACAAACCGCTTACACAGTCACCAGGGATAAGTCTGAGAATGGCACACACACACACGAACACCCGGTTTCACAGTCGCTAGCACAAGGCTGAGAATGGCACACATACACACTCACACACACACATACACAAACACATAAACCGGTTGCGCACTCACCAAGGCACAGGGCTCAAAACAGCTCGAACACACACACACATACACACACAAACCAGTTTCACAGTCGCCAAGCACAGTGCTGAGAACAGCATGCAGACACAGAGACACACACACATACACACGAACAAAGCAGTTGCACCGTCCACAAGGCCACAGGGCTCAGAATATATCACACTCACACACACATACATAAACCGGTTTCACAGTCGCCAGGGCACAAGCATGAACAGCACACACACACACACACACGCACACACACACACAAACCAGTTGCACAGTCTCCAGGGCACAGGGCTGAGAATTCACATACACACACACACACACACACACACACCTGATCCACAGTTACCAGGGCAGAGGGCTGAGAATGGCACACACTCACACACACTCACACAAACCGGTTGCACAGTCGCCAGGGTATAGGGCTGAGAACAACACACACACACACCAACAAACCGATGGCACAGTCGCCAGGGCACAGGGCTGAGAACAGAACACACACACACACACAGACATAAACCTGTTTCAGTCGCCAGAGCTTAAGCCTGAGAACAGCACACGCACACACTCAAACTAGATGCACACTCGCCAGGACACAGGGCTGAGAACAGCACACACACACACACACACACACACACACAAACGGGTTGCACAGTTGCCAGGGTACAAGTCTGAGAAAGGCACACACACACACACACACACACACACACCGGTTACACTATCACTAAGGCACAGGACTGAAAACAGCACCAACACACACACACACACACATACACTCACACACATACACACACAAACCGCTTGCAGAGTTGACAGTGCCCAGGGCTGAGAACGGAATACACACACACACACACACACACATAAACCAGTTTCACAGTCGCCAGGGCACAGTGCTGAGAACAGCACATACATACACACACACACACACACACACACACACACACTGCTTGCATAATCACCAGGGCAAAGGGCTGAGAATGGCACATACAAACACACACACACAAACGAACAAACCATTGCACAGTCGCCAGGGCACAGGGCTGAAAATGGCACACACACACACTCACAAACCGGTTGCACTGTCACCAGGCCACGGGTCTGAGAACAGCACACACACACAGACACACATACACACAAAAACCGTTTGCACAGTCACCACGGCACAGGGTTGAAAACGGCATACACACACACACACACATAAACATACACATAAACTTGTTGCACAGTTGCCAGGGTACAGGGCTCAGAACAGCTGTAACACACACACACACATACACACAAACTGGTTGTAAAGTCCCCACGGTACACGGCTGAGAACAGCACACAAACACACACAAAAACACACATGAACAACCGGTTGCACAGTCGCCAGGGAACAGGGCTGAGAACAGCATATACACACACAGACACATACACACACAGACACATACACACACAAACTGCTTGCACAGTCACCAGGGCACAGGGCTGTGAAAGGCACACACAAACACAAACACATACAAACCGGTTTCACAGTCACCAGGGCACAGGGCTAAGAACAGCACACATACACACACACAAACATACACACACAGACACATACACAAACAAACTGCTTGCACAGTCGCCAGGGCACAGGGCTGTGAATGGCACACACAAACACAAACACATACAAACCGGTTTCACAGTCACCAGGGCACAGGGCTGACAACACACATACACACACACACAAACATACACACACAGACACATACACAAACAAACTGCTTGCACAGTCGCCAGGGCACAGGGCTGTGAATGGCACACACAAATACAAACACACACACACAAACAAACCATTGCACAGTCACCAGGGCACAGGGCTGAGAACAGCACACACACACACATACACACAAAAACCGCTTGCACAGTCGTCACGGCACAGGGCTGAGAATAGCACACACACACACACACACACACAAACTGGTTGCGCAGTCATCAGTGCACATTTCTGAGAACGGCACACACACACACACACACACACACTAACACACACGCACAAACCGGTTGCACAGTTGCCAGGGCACAGGGATGAGGACAGCACAGACACACGGACACAGACACACACACACTGGTTGCACAGTCACCAGGGCACAGGGTTGAGAATGGCCCACACACACACAAACACACACACACATACACTTAAACGGCTGCACAGTAGCCAAGGCAAAGGGGCTCAGAACAGCCCAAACACACACACACACACACACCACAAACCAGATTCATTGTAGCCAGGGCACAGGACTGAGAACAGCACAGACACACAGACACAACACACCGACACACACACACACCAACCGGTTGCACAGTTGCCAGAACACAGAAATGAGAATCACACACACAAACACACACAAACACACACGCACAAACTGGTTGCACAGTCGCCAGGGCACAGGGCTAAAGACAGCACAGACATGCACACACACACACACCGGTTGAACAGTCACCAGGGCACTGGGTTGAGAACGGCACACAAAAACATACACAGAAGAAACACACACACAAACCAGTTGCACAGTAGGAAGGGCACATGGCTGAAAAACAGCACACACACAGACACACAAACACGGTTGCCCAGTTGCCAGGTCGCAAGGCTCAGGATGGCACACATACCTACACACACACACACACATACAATACAGTTTCACAGTCGCCAGGCACAGGGTTGAGAACAGCATATATACACACACAGACACATACACACACAGACACATACACACAAAAACTGCTTGCAAAGTCGCCAGGGCTCAGGGCTGTGAATGGCACACACAAACACACACACACACACACGAACAAACCATTGCACAGTTGCCAGGGCACAGGGCTGAGAATGGCACACACACACACACACACACACTCACAAACCGGTTGCACTGTCGCCAGGCCCCAGGGCTGAGACCAGTACACACACACACACACACATACATACAAAAACCGCTTGCACAATCGTCACAGCACAGGGCTGAAAACAGCACACACACACACAAACACAAACTGGTTGTGCAGTCATCAGTGCACATTTCTGAGAACGGCACAAACACACACACTAACACACACGCGCAAACCGGTTGCACAGTTGCCAGGGCACAGGGCTGAGGACAGCACACGCACGCACACACACACACACACACACAGACACACACACACCGGTTGCACAGTCACCAGGGCATAGGGCTGAGAATGGCCCACACACACACAAACACACACACACATACACAAAAACCAATTGCACAGTAGCCAAGGCACAGGGCTCACAACAGCTCAAACACACACACACACACACCACAAACCGGATTCATTGTAGCCAGGGCACAGGACTGAGAACAGCACAGACACACACACACACACACAAACACACACACACACCAACGGTTGCACAGTCTCTAGGAAACAGGGCTGAAAAGAGCACAGACACACACACACACTGACACACAGAACCGGTTGTACAGTCGCCAGGGCACAGGGCTGAGCATGGCACACACACAGACAAACACACACACAAAGAAACCAGTTTCAGAGTTGCCAGGGCAGAGGGCTGGGAATAGCACACACACACACATATACACACACACATACTGGTTGCACAGTCGCCTGGGCACAGAGCTGAAAATGGCACACACACACACACACTCACACACACAAACAACCGGTTGCACAGTCACCAGGACACAGAGATGAGAATCGCACAAACACACACACACACGCACACACACACAAACCGGTTGCACAGTCTCCAGGGCACAGGGATGATAATTCAAACTTACACACACACACACACACACACACACACAAACCTGTAGCACAGTTGTCAGGGCACAGGGCTGAGAACGGCACACACACACACCAGTTACACTGTCACTAAGGCACAGGGCTAAAAACAGCACAAACACACACACAGACACATACACTCACATACATACACACACAAACCGCTTGCACAGTCGCCAGGGCACATGGCTGAGAATGGCATACACACACACACACACACACACCAGTT
>NW_027220102.1:0-36083 GCF_027580195.1 Bos mutus
AAACTAGACAGCATATTAAAAAGCAGAGACATTACTTTGCCGACAAAGGTCCCTATAGTCCAAGCCATGGTTCTTCCAATAGTCATGTATGGATGTTAGAGTTGGCCCATAAAGAAACTGAGCACTGGGGGGAAGAGCTAAGATGGCAGAGGAGTAGGAGGGGGAGAACACTTTCTCCCCCACAAATCCATCAAAAGAACATTTAAACACCAAGTAAATTCCACAAAACATCTTCTGCATGCGGGCAGAGGACATCAGGCACCCAGAAAAGCAACCCATGTTTTCAAAAAAGGTAGGAAAAAATATATAAGACAAAAAAAGAGACAAAAGAGGGAGGGACAGAGCTCTGTCCTGGGAAGGGAGTCTTAAAAAGACAGAAGTTTCCAAACACGAGGAAACCTTCTCACTGCGGAATCTGTGCCGAGCCTTGGAAGCACAGAGGGCAACATAACAGGGAGGAAAAATAAATAAACAATTAAAACCCACAGATTACAAGCCCTACGGTAACTCCCTCAGTCGGAGAAGCAGTGCAGACACCTGCATCCGCCATCAGCAAGCGGGGGCTGGGCAGGGAGGCGCGGCGCCAGCTGCATCATTTAGAATAAGCATCTGGCCTGAATACCCTGAGCGCTATCTGAGCAAAATAATTTGGGCTAGCAAACCAGACTGTGGGATATCTACCACACAAAAAGCCAGTCCTAACCTAAGACATCGCCAGGCCTGCACACAGAACAAAGGACTGTACAGAGATAGCCGGCTACAGACCGTCCCCTTCTGGTGACAGGCAGCCAGAGCCAAAAGGGGGCAATCGCAGCCCCAGAGAGACATTATCTACAAAACTGTAAGCACGCTTTTTTGCTAACTAAAACTTCTTGGGGGTCTGGACGGTCAACATCCGCCTGAGAAGGTATGCCAGTTGTACACCTAGATAACCGAGCAGCAGGGAGGCGATAAGTCACAGCAATCACGCTCGCCAAACACCTCATCACCTGAGCTGCTTGGACCTGGGAAGGGCACAAAACGCTGGCCCAACTGAGTCTGCACCTCTGAGAACTACCCGAGTGCCTGAACCTGAGCAGCTTAGACCTGGGAGGTGCAAGCAGCCCAGGGCCAGCCACGGATGGTTCCTGGCGGAGCAACCTAGAGCCTGAGCAGTGTGGGCAGGGAGGCTACACGCGCCGGAGAGCGGAGGCAGGCCCAGTGCGGCTGAGGCACTGTGAGCACACGCCAGTGTTATTTGTTTGCAGCGTCCCTCCCTCCCCCAGCACAACTGAACAAGTGAGCCTAAAAAAAAAAAAAAAAAAGTGTCCACCACCGTCCCCTTTGTGTCAGGGCAGAAACCAGACACTGAAGAGACCAGCAAACAGAAGAAGCTATAACAGAGGGAACCGCCTTGGAAGCTACAGGCAATAGATTAAAACCCTGTGGTTAGAACTGAATACATAGGAAGGGGCCTATAGATCTATAGATCTTCAGAAATATAAGTCGGACCAAGGAACTAGCCAAAAAATGAAATGACCCCACAATAACCAAAACAAAACAGAGAAAGTCCTAGATATATTTTTACTATTTTTATGATCATTCTTTTTTTTTTTTTAATTTTTAAAAAGAATTTTAAGTCCTCTATTATTCCTTTAATTTTATAACTTTTATAACCTATTTTTTTAAAAGCAAACTATTTTTTTAATTTTGTGACCTTGTTTTTTTCTTCTTTTTCTTTAGCATTGTAAAAAAAAAAAAAATTTGACCTATATTATGTATGTTTTTATTTTTTAAAAAATATCAAACTTCTCTAGATATATATATTTTTTATAATTTTGTGACCTTTTTTTTTTTCTTCTTTTCTTTTAGCATTGTATTTTTGAAATTTTCCAAACTCTACATTCTAGATTTTTAATTTTTAACTTTTGCTTTTTGGTATTTGTTACCAATTTTGTACCTATATTTTTTTTAAGAACCCAATCTTCAGTACCCATTTTTTCACTAGGATTTTGCAAGATTACTGGATTTGACTGCTCTCTCCCTCTTTGGACTCTCCTTTTTTTCTCCACCAGGTCACCTGTGTCTCCTCCCTAACCCCTCTCTACTCTATGCAACTCTGTGAATTTCTGTGTGTTCCAGACGGTGGAGAACACTTAGGGAACTGATTACTGGCTGGATCTGTCTCTCTCCTTTTCATTCCCCCTTTTATCCTCCTGGCCACCTCTGTCTCCTTTCTCCTTCTTCTCTTCTCTGTATAATTCCGTGAACATCCTGAGCAGTCCAATTGTGGAGTGCACATAAGGAAGTGATTACTGGCTAGCCTGCTCTCTCCTCTATTGATTCCACCTCATCTCATTCAGGTCAGCTCTAACTCCCTCCTCCCTCTTCTCTTCTCCATGTAATGCTGTGAACCTCTCTGGGTGGCCTTCACGGTGGAGAAACTTTTCATCTGTAACCTAGATGTTTTATCAATGGTGCTGTATAGAAGGAGAAGTTTTGAAACTACTGTAAAAATAAGACCGATAACTGGAAGCAGGAGGCTTAAGTCCAACCCTAACTCCAGGGAACTCCTGACTCCAGGGAACATTAATAGACAGAAGCTCATCAAATGCCTCCATACCTACACTGAAACCAAGCACCACACAAGGGCCAACAAGTTCCAGGGCAAGATATACCAAGCAAATTCTCCAGCAACACAGGAACACAGCCCTGAGCTCCAAGATACAGGCTGCCCAAAGTAAACCCCGAAACCACAGACATCTCATACCTCATTACTGGACACTTCATTGCACTCCAGAGAGAAGAAATACAGCTCCACCCACCAGAACACTGACAGAAGCTTCCCTAATCAAGAAACCTTGACAAGCCACCTGTACAAACCCACACACAGCGAGGAAACGCCACAATAAAGAAAACTCCACAAACTGCCAGAATACAGAAAGGAGCCCCCAAACTCAGCAATTTAAACAAGATGAAGAGACAGAGGAATATCCAGCAGGTAAATGAACAGGATAAATGCCCACCAAACCAAACAAAAGAGGAAGAGATAGGGAATCTACCTGATAAAGAATTCCAAATAATGATAGCGAAATTGATGCAAAATCTTGAAATCAAAATGGAATCACAGATAAATAGCCTGAAGACAAGGATTGAGAAGATGCAAGAAAGGTTTAACAAGGACCTAGAAGAAATAAAAAAGAGTCAATATATAATGAATAATTCAATAAATGAAATCAAAAAAACTATGGAGGCAACAAATAGTAGAATAACAGAGGCAGAAGATAGGATTAGTGAATTAGAAGATAGAATGGTAGACATAAATGAATCAGAGAGGAAAAAAGAAAAACAAATTAAAAGAAATGAAGACAATCTCAGAGACCTCCAGGACAATATTAAACGCTACAACATTCGAATCATAGGGGTCCCAGAAGAAGAAGACAAAAAGAAAGACCATGAGAAAATACTTGAGGAGATAATAGTTGAAAACTTCCCTAAAATAGGGAAAGAAATAATCACTCAAGTCCAAGAAACCCAGAGAGTCCCAAACAGGATAAACCCAAGGCAAAACACCCCAAGACACATATTAATCAAATTAACAAAGATCAAACACAAAGAACAAATATTAAAAGCAGCAAGGGAAAAACAACAAATAACACACAAGGGAATTCCCATAAGGATAACAGCTGATCTTTCAATAGAAACTCTCCAAGCCAGGAGGGAATGGCAAGACATACTTAAAGTGATGAAAGAAAATAACCTACAGCCCAGATTATTGTACCCAGCAAGGATCTCATTCAAATATGAAGGAGAAATCAAAAGCTTTACAGACAAGCAAAAGCTGAGAGAATTCAGCACCACCAAACCAGCTCTCCAACAAATACTAAAGGATATTCTCTAGACAGGAAACACAAAAATGGTGTATAAATTCGAACCCAAAACAATAAAGTAAATGGCAACAGGATCATACTTATCAATAATTACCTTAAACGTAAATGGATTGAATGCCCTAACCAAAAGACAAAGACTGGCTGAATGGATACAAAAACAAGACCCCTACATATGCTGTCTACAAGAGACCCACCTCAAAACAGGGGACACATACAGACTGAAAGTGAAGGGCTGGAAAGAGATTTCCCATGCAAATAGGGACCAAAAGAAAGCAGGAGTAGCAATACTCATATCAGATAAAATAGACTTTAAAACAAAGGCTGTGAAGAGAGACAAAGACGGTCACTACATAATGATCAAAGGATCAATCCAAGAAGATATAACAATTATAAATATATATGCACCCAACACGGGAGCACTGCAATATGGAAGGCAAATGCTAACAAGTATGAAAGGAGAAATTAACAATAACACAATAATAGTGGGAGACTTTAATACCCCACTCACACCTATGGATAGATCAACTAAACAGAAAATTAACAAGGAAACACAAACTTTAAACGATACAATAGACCAGTTAGACCTAATTGATATCTATAGGACATTTCATCCCAAAACAATGAATTTCATCTTTTTCTCAAACGCACATGGAACCTTCTCCAGGATAGATCACATCCTGGGCCATAAATCTAGCCTTGGTAAATTCAAAAAATTGAAATCATTCCAAGCATCTTTTCTGACCATATTGCAGTAAGATTAGGTCTCAATTACAGAAGAACAACTATTAAAAATTCCAACATATGGAGGCTGAACAACACGCTGCTGAATAACCAACAAATCACAGACGAAAAAAAAAAATTTGCATAGAAACGAATGAAAATGAAAACACAACAACCCAAAACCTATGGGACACTGTAAAAGCAGTCCTAAGTGGAAAGTTCACTGCAATACAGGCATACCTCAAGAAACAAGAAAAAAGTCAAATAAATAACCTAACTCTACACCTAAAGCAACTAGAAAAGGAAGAAATGAAGAACCCCAGGGTTAGCAGAAGGAAAGAACTCTTAAAAATTAGGGCAGAAATAAATGCAAAAGAAACAAAAGAGACCATAGCAAAAATCAACAAAGCCAAAAGCTGGTTCTTTGAAAGGATAAATAAAATTGACAAACCATTAGCCAGACTCATCAAGAAACAAAGGGAGAAAAATCAAATCAATAAAATTAGAAATGAAAATGGAAAGATCACAACAGACAACACAGAAATACAAAGGATCATAAGAGACTACTATCAGCAATTATATGCCAATAAAATGGACAACGTGGAAGAAATGGACAAATTCTTAGAAAAGTACAAATTTCCAAAACTGAACCAGGAAGAAATAGAAAATCTTAACAGACCCATCACAAGCACAGAAATTGAAACTGTAATCAAAAATCTTTCAGCAAACAAAAGCCCAGGACCAGACGGCTTCACAGCTGAATTCTACCAAAAATTTAGAGAAGAGCTAACACCTATCCTACTCAAACTCTTCCAGAAAATTGCAGAGGAAGGTAAACTTCCAAACTCATTCTTTGAGGCCACCATCACCCTAATACCAAAACCTGACAAAGATCCCACAAAAAAAGAAAACTACAGGCCAATGTCACTGATGAACATAGATGCAAAAATCCTTAACAAAATTCTAGCAATCAGAATCCAACGACACAGTAAAAAGATCATACACCATGACCAAGTGGGCTTTATCCCAGGGATGCAAGGATTCTTCAATATCCGCAAATCAATGAATGTAATACACCACATTCACAAATTGAAAAATAAAAACCATATGATTATCTCAGTAGATGCAGAGAAAGCCTTTGACAAAATTCAACATCCATTTATGATAAAAACTCTCCAGAAAGCAGGAATAGAAGGAACATACCTCAACATAATAAAAGCTATATATGACAAACCCACAGCAAACATTACCCTCAATGGTGAAAAATTGAAAGCATTTCCTCTAAAGTCAAGAACAAGACAAGGGTGCCCACTTTCACCATTACTATTCAACATAGTTTTGGAAGTTTTGGCCACAGCAATCAGAGCAGAAAAAGAAATAAAAGGAATCCAAATTGGAAAAGAAGAAGTAAAACTCTCACTGTTTGCAGATGACATGATCCTCTACATAGAAAACCCTAAAGACTCCACCAGAAAATTACTGGAACTAATCAATGATTATAGTAAAGTTGCAGGATATAAAATCAACACACAGAAATCCCTTGCATTCCTATACACTAAAAATGAGAAAACAGAAAGAGAAATTAAGGAAACAGTTCCATTCACCATTGCAACGGAAAGAATAAAATACTTAGGAATATATCTACCTAAAGAAACTAAAGACCTATATATATAAAACTATAAAACACTGGTGAAAGAAATCAAAGAGGACACTGATAGATAGAGAAATATACCATGTTCATGGATTGGAAGAATCAATATAGTGAAAATGAGTATACTACCCAAAGCAATTTATAGATTCAATGCAATCCCTATCAAGCTACCAATGGTATTCTTCACAGAACTAGAACAAATAATTTCACAATTTGTATGGAAATACAAAAAACCTCGAATAGCCAAAGCTATCTTGAGAAAGAAGAATGGAACTAGAGGAATCAACCTGCCTGACTTCAGGCTCTACTACAAAGCCACAGACATCAAGACAGTATGGTACTGGCACAAAGACAGGAATATAGATCAATGGAACAAAACAGAAAGCCCAGAGATAAATCCATGCACATATGGACACCTTATCTTTGACAAAGGAGGCAAGAATATACAATGGATTAAAGACAATCTCTTTAACAAGTGGTGCTGGGAAAACTGGTCAACCACTTGTAAAAGAAAGAAACTAGAACACTTTCTAACACCATACACAAAAATAAACTCAAAATGGATTAAAGATCTAAATGTAAGACCAGAAACTATAAAACTCCTAGAGGAGAACATAGACAAAATACCCTCTGACATAAATCACAGCAGGATCCTCTATGACCCACCTCCCAGAATATTGGAAATAAAAGCAAAAATAATGAAATGGGACCTAATTAAACTTAAAAGCTTCTGCACAACAAAGGAAACTATAAGCAAGGTGAAAAGGCAGCCTTCAGAATGGAGAAAATAATAGCAAATGAAGCAACTGACAAACACCTAATCTCAAAAATATACAAGCATCACCTACAGCTCAATTCCAGAAAAATAAATGACCCAATCAAAAAATGGTCCAAAAAACTAAATAGACATTTCTCCAAAGAAGACACAGATGGCTAACAAACACATGAAAAGATGCTCAACATCACTCATTATCAGAGAAATGCAAATCAAAACCACTATGAGGTACCATTTCACGCCAGTCAGAATGGCTACGATCCAAAAGTCTACAAGCAATAAATGCTGGAGAGGGTGTGGAGAAAAGGGAACCCTCTTACACTGTTGGTGGGAATGCAAACTAGTACAGCCACTATGGAGAACAGTGTGGAGATTCCTCAAAATCTGGAAATAGAACTGCCTTATGACCCAGCAATCCCACTGCTGGGCATACACACTGAGGAAACCAGAATTGAAAGAGACACGTGTACCCCAATGTTCATCACAGCACTGTTTATAACAGCCAGGACATGGAAGCAACCTAGATGTCCATCAGCAGATGAATGGATAAGAAAGCAGTGGTACATATACACAATGGAGTATTACTCAGCCATTAAAAAGAATACATTTGAATCAGTTCTAATGATTGGAAGAAACTGGAGCCTATTATACAGAGTGAAGTAAGCCAGAAAGAAAAACACCAATACAGTATACTAACGCATATATATGGAATTTAGAAATATGGTAACAATAACCCTGTATATGAGACAGCAAAAGAGACACTGATGTATAGAACAGTCTTTTGGACTCTGTGGGAGAGGGAGAGGGTGAGATGATTTGGGAGAATGGCATTGAAATATGTATAATATCATATATGAAATGAGTCACCAGTCCAGGTTCAATGCACAATACTGGATGCTTGGGGCTGGTGATCTGCGACGACCCAGAGGGATGGTATTGGGAGGGAGGAGGGACGAGGGTTCAGGATGGGGAACACGTGTATGCCTGTGGCGGATTCATTTCGATATATGGCAGAACCAATACAATATTGTAAAGTTTAAAAATAAAATAAAACTAAAAAAAAAAAAAAAAAGAATAAGCTGAGCACTGAAGAATTGATGCTTTTGAACTGTGGTGCTGGAGAACTCTCATTGAGAGCCCTTGCACTGCAAGGAGATCCAATCAATCAATCCCAAAGGAAGTAAGTCCTGAATACTCATCGGAAGGGCTGAGGCTGAAGCTGAAGCTCCAATACTTTGGCTACCTGATGCAAAGAACTGACTCCTTAGAAAAGACCCTGAGGAGAAGGGGACAACAGAGGATGAGATGGTTGGATGGCATCACCAACTTGATGAGCGTGAGTTTGAGCAAGTGCTGGGAATTGGTGCTGGACAGGGAAGCCTGGCATGCTGCAGTCCACGGGTCACAAACAATCGAACACAACTCAGTGAGTGAGCCAAATAATGAGTGATGTTGAGCATCTTTTCATGTGTTTGTTAGCCATGTATATGTCTTCTTTGGAGAAATGCCTGTTTAGGTCTTTTTCCCACTTTTTAATTGGATTATTTGTTTTTCTGTATTGAATTGTATGAGCTATTTGTATATTTGGAAATTACTCCTTTGTCAGTTGTTTCATTTGCTATTATTGTCTCCCATTCTGAGGGTTGACTTTTCACCTTGGTTATAGTTTCCTTTGCTGTGCAAAAACTTTTAAGTTTAATTAGTTTCCAGTTGTTTACCTTTGTTTTTATTTCCATTACTGTAGGACCCTGCTTTGATTTCTGTCATCCAGTGTTCTACCTATGTTTTCCTCTAAGAGTTTTATATTTGCTGGTCTTACATTTAGGTCTTTAATCCATTTTCAGTTTACCTTTGTGTATGGTGTTAGGAAATGCTCTAATTTCATTCTTTTACATGTAACTATCCAGTTTTCCCAGCACCACTTATTGAAGAGACTATCTTTGCTCCATTGTATATTCTTGCCTCCTTTGTCAAAAAGAAGGTCCCAATAAGTGTGGGGGTTATTTCTGGGCTCTCTATTTTGTTCCATTTGTCTGTATCTATGTTTTTGTGCCAGTACCATACTGTTTTGATGACTGTAGCTTTGTTGTATAATCTGAAGTCAGGAAGGCTGATTCCTCCAGCTCCATGCTTCTTTTTCAAGACTGCTTTGGCTATTTGGGGTCTTTTGTGTCTTCATATGAATTGTGAAAAAATTCTAGTTCTGTGGGAAAAAGCCATTGGTATTTTCATAGGGATTGCATTCAATCTGTAGATTGCATTTTGTAACATAGTCATTTTCACAATATTGATTCCTCCAACCCAGGAACATGGAATATCTCTCCATCTGTTCATGTCATCTTTGCTTTCTTTCATCAGTGTCTTAAAATTTTCTGTTATACAGTTCTTTTGTCTCCTTATGTAGGTTTATTCCTAGATATTTTATGCTTTTTGTTGTGATGGTGAATGGAAATGATTCCTTAATTTCTCTTTCTGATTTTTCATTGTTAGTATATAGGAATGTAAGTGATTTCTGTGTATTGATTTTGTATCCTGTGACTTTGCAAAATTCACTGATTAGCTCTAGTAATTTTCTGATACTATCTTTAGGGTTCTATGTGTGTAGTATCATGTCATCTGCAATCAGTGAGGCTTTACTTCTTCTTTTCCCATCAGATTACTTTTATTTTTTTTCTTCTCTGATTGGCATAACTAGGACTTCAAAACTATGTTGAATAATAGTAGAGAGTGGGCACCCTTGTCTTGTTCCTGATCTTAGAGGGAATGCTTTCAGTTTTTCCCCATTGAGAATGTTTACTGTGGGCTTGTCATATATGGACTTTTCTATGTTGAGGTAGCTTCCTTCTATGCCCATTTTTTGGAGTGTTAATCACAAATGGGTCCTGAATTTTGTCAAACACTTTTTCTGCATCTATTATATGGTTTTTTTCTTTCAATTTGTTAATAGGCTGTATCACACTGGTTTGCATATATTGAAGAATTCTTGCATCCCTGGAATAAACTCAACTTGATCATGGTGTATGACCTGGTTAATGTGTTATTGAATTCTGTTTGGTAGAATTTTGTTGAGAAGTTTTGCATCTATGTTCATCAGTGATACTGGCCTGTAATTCCAAAAATGCCTCATTCTAATAGCCCATCTTGCTATAGTACTTGGATCTAGTCCCTAGTCCAGACTGGAGTAGAAATACAAACCATCTTGCCCCTCTACTGCACTACCCTCCACTGCTCACTTTCTTTGCTTCCTAGGTGTTTATATACAAAACTTCAATACCACCTCTTCCCCATGCAAATACCCACCTGGAAGCCATCAGCTTGCTCAGGCACACCTAAGTGGAGGCCCTTTATGCCCTGCACCACCTCTTAAGAACATTTCATTTCTCTGAAAACCTTCAGGTCTGAATTGTCAATATCCTATTTGATTGCCCTCCCCATGACAGACTACAGAACAGGTTCTGTTGTAATTGTTTTCATATGCAAAGATCAAACAAGTTACAAACAAGCTGAATGCTTTAAAGAATGTGTCTCTGGGCATGAAAAAATAACTTGTGTTTAAAAACAGAGGTGTTAACTGTGAGAAAAATTAATAATGGTGAGTTCTCAGAATAAGAATGACCTAATAGAAGTTCACTCTGAGAAGAGAGAAGGTATAACAGCTAATCTACCAGAATTACCTGGGTAAAGGGCATCCACCTAAATGAAATTTCATGAAGAAAATACAAAGGAAATAAAATCCAGTTAGTCAAGAACCTAGCATTATCAAAAAGGTAAAGATACAGATGTTTTATAGAGAAAGTACAAAAATCCAGCACGTGATTGTGTGGTATTGACAGGGTAACAGGCAGGAAGGCCAGGGGTCTCCAAACAGAGGAAACAGGCTGCAAGTGTCAGACACTTTTCTTTCTCTCAAACAGCAGGAGGAAACAAACTACCAATATTTTCTTCCTTCCCTATAAAAATTTAAAAGGAGGTTTCTCTTAAAATACTGTGTTGCCATAATGACACCTGGTTTCACCTGAAGTTAACTATTCTCAAACCTTGAGTTAACCAATGCATTTTTCTTATGGAAATGTTTGTCTTAAGCTTTGTTAATGTACTAAGCATTTACCCCAGACTCTGTCTTCAAGTCGGTTCTGCCTAATGGCTCAGAACCTACTTGACAAACCAGTATGTTACACTCAGATGTTGTTCCCCTAATCTATGTAAACAAAACTATTTGTAGGGTAATCTGCCCTTCTGCAAGATTCAAGTCAATCGTTCCATGGCCTGGGATGAATCATCTGGTGCCAAGATTATCCCAAAATGCATCTTATGGATGAGGGGCCTGGTGCCACTTTGAGTTTTAAGACATTCCTTTCTTTGATTAACAGACTGCTAATGGACACCCATTCCAGTACTCTTGCCTGAAAAATCCCATGGAAGGAGGAGCATGGTAGGCTGCAGTCCATGGGGTCGCGAAGAGTCGGACACAACTGAGCAAGTTCACCTTCACTTTTCACTTTCATGCATTGGAGAAGGAAATGGCAGCCCACTACAGTGTTCTTGCCTGGAGAATCCCAGGGATGGCGGAGCCTGGTGGGCTGCCATCTATGGGGGTGCACAGAGTCGGACACAACTGAAGTGACTTAACAGCAGTGACTATATAACATCCAGCTGAAGACAAGCAGGGGGGTACTCTTTCTGCCCCCTTCTGATGCCTATGTCAGAAGCTTTCTCTATCTCCTTTATACGTTAATAAAACTTTATCACACAAAAGCTCTGAGCGATCAAGCCTCGTCTCTGGCTCCAGATTGAATTCTTCTCCACCGGAGGCCAAGAATCCCGGTGTATTTTCGTTCAGCAACAACCTTTCAGTATCACATTATACCATCATCAGGAAAACCAAGGACCCATTGGTTTTCCTCAACCATTACACTTAGAACTGAAAAAGCACAGTTATGTCTAGTCCTGCATTTCTGTTTAAGCAAAGTAGCCCCAAGGTATCAGAGGCAGACACACTGAAAGTTATACTAAGACTCTTCTGGGTTGCCCAAGAAAATGAGGTAGGCACTGCACAGGAATCCAAAGGGAGCTCACAGTATTTGATGTGTTTGGGGGATGGAATTAAGGAGAAGGACTTAGACAGGAAATTTTAACCAACTTCCAGTGAACCTAGGTGAAAATTTAGGGTGGTCAGTGCCTTGAAGAGCCAGCCTATTAACCAACTGACTCTTATGGCAAATGATTCTACATCTTTATTCCTTTGCCTGAAGTTCTTAATTGAAGCAATGCTACAAAAGACTGTGAGGCAAGATAGGGAGGAAGGAGACAAAACTTGCTGGGCTACTTGTCCCCATCCCTCATAGCTAACCATCCCTCTCATCCTGACTCCTCTCCTCTTCCACTCCCCATTTTGAACTTCCCTCTTCTCTGTGGTTGAGGGTGACTGGTTCACTGGGGATGTGGGGGCTGTCCAGTCTAGTAACTTTTGAGGTATGTGTGCCTCTAGGAATGGGGGCAGGAAAGTGTGTGAGTGTGTGTGTTCTCAGTCATGTCAGACTCTTTGCAACCCCATGGGCTGTATGTAGCCCGCCAGCCTCTTCTGTCCATGGGAGTTCCCAGGCAAGAATACTGGAGTGGGTTGCCATTTCCTTCTCCAGAGGACATTCTGGACCCAGGAATTGAACCTGCATCTCTTGCAAATCCTGCACTGGCAGGCAAAGTCTTTACCACTATGCCCCAGGGTGGGGGTGAGGGCATATAGCCTTGCTTTGGGCTAAAACCTTTGAAACAGACGCTCCTGAGTGGAAGGCACTAAAAGTTTGGGTACATGGAGTTCTCCACCCCAGTGCTGGAGTGAGAGGGGAAGACAGCTCTCCACTGGCCCCAGACATTCTTCACTGTGGTAAGCTTGTTTTTTGCCTGATTGGAAATCTGGCTTTTGGCATCTGTAGAATTTTTAATTTCAGCAAGGTCTTAAGACCTTCAACAATAGGATATGTAGGACGAGCAATACATTTCTGGGCAATCGAAGACCAGGTCACAGTGAAATTGGGGCAAGATGACAAACACTAATGGACTAACCAGAGGAGTAAATAATCCACAAGAAATGTTCTGTCTCATAGGGAGGTGCTTACTGTTGCCAGGCCTGGAACAGATTGACATGGGGCATGTGTAAAGAGTGTTCCATATAAATGTTCTATCACTTATAATTAGTACAAGAAGTGTACTATTACCCAATTCACAGGCATTAGGGTCCCCCAGGGACACAGGGAAGGTGATTTAAGGGGTAGTGAACTGATTGGGAAACTAGTCTTTACAAAGCATGGAGTAGCAATGAAAAACTGAGACATTTAACGAAGCACGCAGTCCACAATCTTTGGACTAAATCATCGGGACTTTTACATTAGAGACACATTTTTTTATTTGTCAAGGAAAATAAACTCTTAATAACTCCAAGAAGACATTTTTGCATCCTCTCTTCTAAAGTACATTGTCCAAGGATAACTGGTTTATAAGTAAATCTGCAACAATGTATCCAGCATCACAGCCCTTTCCTGAAAGCAGAAATCTCATAGGCAATGGTGAGGATTCAAAACAAGATGGGAAAGCCATATGTAGACAGTCAGGACCTAGGCAAGTTAAAACAACAAGTGTTAATGGTAATAGTTATCCCAAATAGACAAAACAAGTCTCATCAAATGTAAGAAAATTGAAATTTTATCAAGTATCTTTTGGGATTGAAATGTTATAAAACTAGGAATCAAAAACAGGAAGAAGTTTGGAAAATTCACAAATACATGAAAACTAAACAGTGCACTCCTCAACACCTAATGGGTCAAAGAAATCAAAGGGAAATAAAAACAATGTATTGAAACAAATAAAAATAGAAACATATCATAACTTATGCAGCAAAAGCATTTTTAAGAAGAAAGTTTATAGTAATAAGTGCCTACATTAATTTTAGAAAAAGATCTCAAACACACATTATACCACAAGGAACTACAAAAAAAATAAGCCCAAATTTAAGAGAAACATAGAAATAAAGATTTGTAAATAAATGAAATAGAGAACATGAAAATAGAAAAAAGAACAATGAAACTAAAAGTTGGTTTTTTGAAAAGATAATCAAAATTGAAAAACTGATAGAGTTAGTCCTGAAAAGAGAAGATGCAAAATTATAAATGAAATGGAACCATTATGAATGATATGACACAAATGCAAAGGATTTGAAGGGATAACGATGAACAATTACACACCAACATATTGGATAACCTAGAAGAAATGGATAAATTACTGGAATCATACTACCTACCAAGACTGAATCATGGAGATACTGAAAATCTGAACAGAAGAGCAACAAATAAGGAGAATGAATCCGTAATCAAAAAACTCCCAACACATAAAATTCCAAGGCCAGATGGCTTCCCTGGTGAATTTTACCAAACATTTAAAGAATGAATGCCAATCCTTCTCAACTACCAAAAATTCAAAGAGGTGGGAACACTCCCAGACTTATTTTATGAGACCAGCATTACTCTGACACCAAAACCAGATGAGGATATTATAAGAAATTATGAACCAATATTCCTAATAAAGGTAGATGCAAAATTTCTCAACAAAACACTATCAAATTGAATTCCATAGCACACAATCAGGAGGGATTTACCCCTGGGATGCAAGGAAGGTTCAAATTATACAAATCAGTAAATGTCACATTAATAGAATGAAAGATAAAATCATATGATCATCTCAACAAGTGGCAAAAAAAAAAAAAAGAATTTGACAAAATTCAACATCCTTTCATGATAAAAAAAAAAATCTCAGCAAATAAGGTTGGAAGGCACATACTTCAACATAATAAAGGCCACCTGCATAAGCCCACAGCTAACATCATCCTCAATGCAGAAAAATTGAAAGCTTTTCCTCTAAGAACAGAAACAAGATAAGGGTGCCCACTTTCACCACTCCTATTCAGGATTGTACTCAAGTCTCAGAGAAAGTAGGCAAGAAAAATAAAAGACATCAAAATCAGAAAGGACGAAGTTAAATTGTCTGTTTGCAGATGACATGAACTTATATACAGAAAACCTAAAGACTGCATTAAAAATTTTAGAACTCATCAGTGAATTTGGTAAATTTTCAAGACCTATGATCAACATACAAAAATCTGTTGCATTTCTATACACTAAGGACAAAGTATCTGAAAAAGAAATAATGAAAATAATCTCATTTACAATACAGCAAACACAGTAAAATACTTAGAAATACATTTAACCAAGGAGGTAAAAAGATCTATACACCAAAACAATAAGACACTGAGGACAGAAATTGAAGAAGACAGAAAGGGAAAGATATCCCCATTTCCTATATAAAAAGAATATTGTTAAAACGTCCATACTACCCAAAGCCAATTACACATTCAATGCAATTCCTATCAAAATTCCAATGACATCTTTTCACAGAATAGAAAAAGAAATCTACAATTTGTGTGGAAACACAAAAGACTCCAAACACCCAAACAATCCTGAGAATGAACAACAAAGCTGGAGAGATCACACTGTCTGATCTCAAACTATATTACAAAGTATAGTATTTGAAACAGCATGGAACAATGGAACAGAATCAAGAGCTCAGAAATAAGCCCATGCATAATCGGTCAACTAATATTTCACAATGGAGCCAAGAATATTTAGCGGGAAAAGACTCTTCAATAAATGGTACTGGGTAAAACAAGTTATCCCCATGAGAAGAATAAAATTGGACTCCTATTTTATAGCACTCACAACAATTCACTTGAAATGGGTTAAAGACTTAAATTTAAGACCTGAAACCATGAAACTCTTGGAAGAAAACACAGCTTTCCAATGACAAGCTCCTTGACCTAGGTTTTGGCAAAAAAAAAAAAAAAAAAACTGTTGGGGTATGAGGCTAAAAGTACAGGCAGCAAATGCAAAAATAGACAAGTGAGACTACATCAAATAAAAAAGCTCATGCACAGCCAAGGAAACAACAAAATGAAAAGCCAATCTATGGAGTGGGAGAAAATTTCTTCAAATCATCTATCTGAGAAACAGTTAATATAGGAACTCATTCAATACTGTTCAAATGACTATTATCAAAAAGACAAAACAAGTGTTGGCAAGGATATTAAAGGAAAGGGAACCCTTGTACACTGTTGGTGGGAATGTAACTTGGAACAGGCACTATGTAAAAGTGCATAAGGTTTCCTCCAAAATATTAAAACTAAAACCATATGACCCAGAAATCCCACTTCTGGACATATAGCCAAAGAGAATTTAATAACTACCTGAAAGAAATATCTGCAGCCCCTTGTTCATTGCAACATTATTCACAAGAGCCAAGACATGGAAACAATCAAAGTGCCTGTGCATGAATGGATAAACAAAATGTGTGTGTAAATGTATATACATATATACACAATGAAACATTATTTGGTCATAAAAAGAGGAAATCCTGAATGTCAAGACAACATGGATAAACCATGAAGGCATTATGCTAAGTGAAATAAGTCAGAGAAAGACAGATACTGTATGATCTCACTTATATGTGGGATCTAAAAACGAGCCAAACTCACAGAAACAGAGAGTAGAATGGTGGCTGCCAGGGGCTGCAGGGACGGGAAACGAGGAGATGTTGTTCAAAGGATACAAACTTCCAACTATAAGATGAACAAGTTCAGGGGATCTAATATTCAGTATGGTGACTATAGTTAACAATACTATGTTGTATCCTTCAAAGTTGCTAAGAAGAGCGGATCTTAAATATTCTCACAACCACCACCAACACAGAAAAGGTAACTGAATGCGTGTGTGCCCAGTCGTGTCCAACTCTTTCTGACCTCATGGACTGTAGCCCACCAGGCCCCTCCGTCCATGGGATTCTCCAGGCAAGAAGGCTGGAGTGGGTTGCCATTTTCACTTCCAGGGGATTTTCCCAACCCAGGAATTGAACCTGAATCTCCTACACAGCGCCCACATCTCCTGCACTGCAGGCAGATTCTTTACCACTGAACCACCAGGGCAGTTTGAACACAGGTGTGCAGTAAATATTTTACTGGTTTCTCTGGGATGGCTGAGGAAGGCTGGTCTCTACCTTTCAGAGACCCTAGGTCATGCTCATTTACTTTGTGGCCAGTTAGTTAACCTGCCCCTGTCAAATGTCCCTGGAGCTAGACAGACAAGCAGACCTATATATCTCAAACTCAGATTAGAAGTCACAGAGATCTGGACTTTCCTGGTGGCTCAGTGGTTAAGAATCCTCCTGCCAGTGCAGGGTCCACGGGTTCCATTCCTACTCCGAAAAGGTTCCACGTGTCAAGGAGCAATGAAGCCCATGGGCAACAATGACTGAACCTGCACTCCAGAGCCCATGCTCTGCAGAAAGAAAAGCCACTGCTCACCCCAACTAGAGAAAGCCCGAGCACAGCAATGAAGCCTCAGCACGGCCAAAAATAAACACACACACACACAAAAGAAGTCAGAGCTTCTCCATTCACTAACATGACCTTAGGAAATCCAGTTAGCTGCTCTGGGCCTCAGCTTCCCCATCTGAAAAAAGTGGGCTTGGACAAAGATCTCACTCCCACCTATTCTACATTCTTAGAGTGCTAAGAATGCACAGCCAGACATCCAAAGAGAGGAAAGGGATTACTCAACAAATGATGCCAGAGTTTAGCCATTTACAAAAAGGAAAGTCACCCAGGATCCAAACTTCATGACACATGTCAAAATAACTCCAGAGGGATAAGGGTATACAACATAAAAATCACAAGGAAAACAAGAAAATATATCCTTGAATAGCCTTATGATCAGGTGGTAAAGAATTTTTAAATTCAACGAATATGAAGGAAACAGAAAAGGAAAACATTGGGAAACTTTCTACATCAGAAAAGAAAACCAATATTCTTAGAAATGTAAGCAAACGTAAGAGGCACCTGCAAAATGAGAAAACCACAGCAAAAAGAACAAAGCTTTATGTCCTACCCTCCACCTGATAGCATCTTCATCTCTCAGTGCTCCACACAGGAAAGGCAGGGCCTAAACCCGACCCAGGAACCAGAGGGAAGTTGTGGAAGCTCACGGACCTGAGAACCACGTGACAGCACCACACCAAACCAGAGGGCTGTTACTAAAAGCCTGAGTAACTACCCAATAGTAGCCACCTGCAAACTGAACCCAGGGTAGGAATGACCGAGGCTCTTACCTAATTTTGTAGATGAGAAAATGCAGGCCCAGAACAGCTAAATGAGATTGCAAAGTCATAACACCTGGTAAGCGTTAATGCCAAATCTGGAACCCAGCTGGGGTTCTGCCTCAGCTGATCCATCTATGAAATGAAGACGTTGGATTAGACCCCTGGTTCTCCAAGTGCAGTGGCCAGACCAGCAGCATGAACCTCACACAAGAAGTCCTTGGCAATGCAAACTCTCAGGTCTCCCCAGATCCAGAATCCTCACCACTGGGATGGGGCCCAGCAATCTGTGGTCCCACAAGCCCTCTAGGGTGCTTCCTATGTGCACCGAAGTTTGGAAAACCGCTGGATTCCAGGATGTCTAAGGGCCCTTCTAGACATTTTCGGGAATGTCTGAGCATTGACCTCCAGGCCATTTGGCACAAAATCACACTACTCTTTAACCTAGGACCAAGAGTGGTATAAGGCAGGAAAAGGTCCCTGATTGCAGTTTGAACACTGGAGTGGGAATAATTTCCTTCTCCAATGCATGAAAGTGAAAAGTGAAAGTGAAGTTGCTCAGTCGTGGAAGGCTCCTCCAATGGGACTGGAGTGGGGTGCCATTGCCTTCTCTGACACTACTCTTAACCTAGGACCAAAGAGTGGTATACAAAGGAAAAGTCTGATTGCAGTTTGTAATAGTGGGCTACCTGTCCATGTGGAATTCATGTTAAAAGCTCCTGTCTGGATTCACTTGCATATGGCATGATGGGACTCCTAAACCGGGCCTTGTTCCTGGGGTCTGCTTAGAGAGAGGACCAATGAGCCCCTCTTCAAAAAAAGCCAAGTGGGGGGGGCAGGGGAGGGGCAAGGAAGAGATGGCCTGTCAATCACCTTTTTGCAGCAAATTCTCTTAGGCTTAGAGGCCCCCAGGACCAAACATGCTGGAGGGAACAGCAGGGGCCAACCTTCCCTGAGCCTGGCTGCTCCCGTTTGACGTGCCCTGGCCTTGGTCAGATTTCAAGGCCAGCTCAAGGCCAGGTGACACGGAGGGAATCTCCTAGCCTGACAGTGAGGTCCTGGCCTGCGTTGAGGCCACCCGACTTTCCATCCCAGGAAGGGCTCTGCCTGACAGTGAGGTCCTGGCCTGCGTTGAGGCCACCAGACTTTCCATCCCAGGAAGGGGCTCTGCTCCTCAGCCATCCTTGCCTAATCCTGGTCACCCATCAGCAGGGGGCTCAGCCCCTGGCCCCCAGGCCCTCACCCCAGCAGCCCCCTGGCCCCACACCCCTGGCCCCAGCCCCCAGCAGCCCCCCCTGGCCCCAGCACCCCCCTCACCCCAGCAGCAGCCCCTGGCCCCACAGCCTACTCCCAGCAGCCCCAGCCCAAACACCCACTGGCCAGCAACACAGCCTCCTCACCCAGCAGCCCTCTGGCCCCACAGCCCCCAGCAGCCCCTGGCCCCACACACCCCTGGCCCAGCAGCCCCCTGGCACCACAGACTCCTCACCCCAGCAGCCCCTGGCCCCTGGCAGCCCTCCTCCCCAGCAGACCCATGGCCCCACACCACCTGGCCCAGCCCCCCTCAGCAGCCCCCAGCCCACCCCTCACCCCAGCAGCCCCCAGGCCTGCAGCCCCCTCACCCAAGCAGTCCCCTGGCCCCACATCCCCCTGGTCCCAGCAGCACCACTGAGGCCACCTTCGCAGTTGGCTCTCACCTCTGCCCCCACTTCCCAGCCAGAGCTATTGAGGTTTTATGTTGGATGAAAGTGACATAAAACCAGCTCTACTGGCCCAACCAGAGCCTGTGCTGTGAAGGATGGAAGGGAGGAGGGGAAGATGGCAGTCGTGTCCAAGGGAGGGTTGAAGACTTTCAACATTTACTTTGATTTGGAGGAGGCAGCTCTTGAAAGTCAGTGGAGGGATCCCACCTCAAGGGGCCAGAAAGACAGACTACGGTGCCTTGGGCTGCCCACCATCTTTCCCCACCCACACCCTCCTGGCCTGTGTATCTTAATGAGATGATAGAGGACACTTGAGCAACTTGGCCTCGTAGTTCACCAGAGGAACATAAAGGCTCTGAGGTGGGAAAGCAAAAGACCCTTAAGCTGTGCGCAGGAGACTGTTTTCTGTCACAGAGTCTGTGGCACGGAGACTGGAATGTTCCACAATTCAGGGGCACCATGCTGTTGAGAACAGGAAGGAAGAAAAAACTGTTGAGGGGAGGCAAATTCCTCAGGCTTCCCAAGAAAGATGTAGCACGTGTAAGCTGTTTTCAGGACTTGATTAATATCGTTAAGCAACTTAATGCCCCAGAAACTTCCAGTTAGACTAGGCAAAAACAAAATCTAAACATCATAAAGTAATTCATGATACTGAGAGAAAGTATGCCTCTATCAACCTGTATGATAAGAGATACAAAATCATCTTATGAGCTTACAGATGACGAAAATAAATGGAAACCAGGTATTGCAGAGGCAGTTGTTCAGGAAATCAAAAAGAAAACTTGAGGAAAAGTCTGACGGTAAAAGCCACCCTGAAAGAATTCTTTATCTTGGCATGAAAGTTTTGAAGAATGCAGAATTCTCAGAAATATGATTCAGAAAGTCCATGAGCCTATTTTAGAGCACCTGAAATACTTGTCCACAAGTTCTCAGATGCTGGAGAGCCTACGAATTTCACAGTTGAACTTCTCTGAATCCAGTGACTATTTCTCAAATGAGGTGCTGAGTGAAACATATCTAATAAAGTCATACCTGGATGATTTTGATCCTTCTGTTCTCATGGACCACAAGTTATAGGCTGCATTGGGTGCTGAATACATTGGAAGAAGAATGTCACTCAGAATGCATTAAGGAACAGGATAGCAAAGGAAATGGAACTTCCAGAATAGGGTACAAAACAACTTTCAAGGACTCATACTTCAGCTACTTTTGTACTCTGGAAATTCCTAAATTTAGAATACTAAGTGGGGTTGGTACAGGTAAAATTCCTGAAGATCAATTGCAGTTCTTCTTTCATGAGTGTACAAGATCAGTATTTTACTCAACAAGACAAGACACACAGAATGATGACGATGACACAGGGGAAGAATCAAGAGAGAAGAAGCAAAGCAAGAGGAAGAAAATGATTAACCAGAAGAAGAGGAAGAAGAACCCTAAAATAAACACGACTTTGTTGAATGCAAGCTGCAGTGAGCCAAGGGCGTTAAAGATCATTAGAGAATAGCTTAAACATACGCTGCACTGCTTATACCTTCTTAAAAAAAAAAAGTTTCTAGGTACCTAATAAGCAGCTTTTAAAAAGTTTTAAAACCAGTGCTTTCTTCTTAGAATTTTAATGGTCTCCACTTTTCTGCCAGATACATAATTTACTGCATCCTTGAACATCCATAGTTTGGTTCTCGTGAAGTACTTTTGTCATAGGTATACACCGACAGCTGTAAAATATCAGAATCCTTACTGCAAACTAAGAGTGGTTTAGAAAGCCTTCCTGAGAAACCAATTGAAGCAGTTTTCAAATTAGCTTACTTGACTTGTGCCTTCATCATTGTGCTGTAGAAATGTAGTCTCTTGTACTCACTAGTACACAATGCACTTTTAACCGAACCATGTGCATGGTTAAGGGTTCCAGTAAGCCACCTTCAGTAACTGTCAGCTTCTTTAAGGATCTTTGCACTGATGTTTAAATCAAAAGAAATTTGGAGACAAGTGATTCATCACTGGGGTGTCAATAACGTCTTGTCTTCATTTTATACTTAGCAGAGCAGTTTTTGTAGCACTCTACCTTCTAGGAATGCTACCTGTTCACCTTTTGGTAAACTTGCATCAGATTATTTTGTTGAAAGAAGGCTAAAATATCAAGGGGCAAAAGATGCTCTAGAGCTGTGGTCCCCCACGTTTTTGGCACCAGAGATAAGTTTCAAGGAAGACAATTTTTCCACGGACCAGGGAGGAGGGGGATGGCTTGGGGATGATTCAGGTGCATTACATTCATTGTGCACTTTATTTCTATTGTTATTACATCAGGTCCACCTCAGATCATGAGGCACTAGATCCCGGAGGTTGGGGATGCCTGCTCTAGAGCCAGTCAGTCAGTTCAGTCGCTCAGTCGGGTCTGACTCTTTGCAACCCCGTGAACTGCACCACGCCAGGCCTCCTTGTCCATCACCAACTCCCAGAGCTTGCTCAAACTTATGTCCATCGAGTCAGTGATGCCACCCAACCATCTCATTCTCTGTCTCTTGCTCTAGAGTAGTGGTTTTCAAAGTGCGGCTCCCAGGGTAATGGTCTAGGAGGTCACATGGTGCAAGTGAGCCCAGCCCTCCACTTTGGCTAAGACAACAGAGGAAGAGGCTCACCTCCATCTAAGACCAACCTTAATTCACTGGCTCCAAGTGTTGCAGGTAAAGTGACTAGGACCCAAGGGCTCCTCTGGAGAGGAGACTAGAACACCTTGGAGCTTGAGTCACACACCCCTCTGAGGATAATGATTTCCTGGAGGTAGTGGAGAAAAGTGTAAGGCAAAACTAATGACAGAAGAACATAGATCCGGTGATGCCATTTATATAAAGTTTTAAAACATGCCAAAAATGCTATGTACTTTGGGATATAAGTGTATATTTAACAACCTCTTTCATTTCCCAACAATGTAGGCAAAGTACATGGGAATGAAACACCAAACTCATGACACCAGTTACCATTTGAGGAAAGGATGTGCAGACCTCCAACTCCGTTTCTATTGTTTTGTTTCTTAAACTCAGCAGAGATTACCTGGGCCCCAAGGAAGTTTCTATTAGTGCTCATACTAATATTGCTATAGTCTTATGGGTGACTTTAAGTAGTAGACGGGCCTAATCTCTAGAATTGGGGTAAGAAAGTGGTGAAAGGCAGTTCATCAGAGAAAGGGAGTTTGGGGGGAAGGCCTCATTCTACAATTAGTTAAGGTCACTTAGACACCCATTCAGGATGGCATTAGCAGACTGCTTCTCCAGTATGCTACAATAGCATACTTCACAAGCAGCCTCCCTACATCCCATCTCAAGACCCTCACTGTATGGAACCTCAAAGAATCTTCTTCACCTTTCTGTCTTAAAGTACCAAATACCTCCAGAGACAAGTTGACCTGAGGCAAAGCTATAAAAGTGGAACAAGACTTGCATTCCTAGATCCTTTACCTGTTTTTTCAGTGACATCCTGTCAAGCAGTGGCCCCTGCTGTCCTCCTCAATTCCACCATCATCCCCAAGCACCTAGAATCAGGGTCACTGTCATCTCCCCAGATAGGCCTCCTTTCCCTGGGAACACCCCATGCCCCCAGATCTTTCCTTCATTCTCCTACTCATCTGCTCTCAAGGTTCCTGTCCCAATTCCTCAAGACCCTGCCTAATATAATACCTGGCTAATGATATAAAAATAATAGTATTTTCAGTAAGGATGTGATTCCAAGTTAACATACAATGTACTTGTCTCTGAAAGGTCCTATGAAATGATGCTAAGATAGGCAATTTCAGACCCTGTGGCAAAGTAGGGAAGAAAATTTTAGAGGATTTTTAACTTACACTATGTAAAGACACAGCAATTTAATGTGTAACCTCTCTGACCTCCAAACGTTGAAATTTAGAATGAGCTAACCACAAAGCAAACAAACATTAACACTGATGCAATTCTCTGCCATCTTATATATATTTTAATGACCAAATTGAAAGACTTTTTTTTTTCCTATGAACTTGTCCCCTTCAATCTAAAGATACTTATGTGTGTGTGTTAGTCACTCAGTCATGTCTGACTCTTTGCAACCTCGTGGACTGTAGCCCACCAGGCTCCTCGGTCCATGGCATTCTCCCAGCAAGAAGACTGGAGTGGGTTGCCATTTCCTCCTCCAGGGGATCTTCCCAAGCCAGCGATTGAACTTGGGTCTCCGGCATTGCAGGCATATTTTTTACCATCCCTCCAGCAATATGAGATGTACTGGTATATAGAGAAATTACCCAAACTTTACCAACATTCAAGGCTCAACTTTAATCTCACCCACTGGGGGCTCTCCAAATTCATAAATGTGATCCTACACAGAGTAGCATTTGACTTGGTAACTTGTACAATTAACCAATACAGAGGAAGCAAGTTGTTTATAGTCATTTAACAAATGTTTAAGGGGCCTCCTTGGTGGCTCAGGGGTAAAGAATCCGCTTGCCAATGCAGGGGATGTGGGTTCAATTACTGGTCCAGGAAACCTGTGTTCTAGAGTCCGTCTACTGAGTCACTACTGAGCCCACATGCCTAGAGCCATGCTCCACAACAAGAGAAGCCTCCACAGTGAGAAGCCTGCACCCTGCAACTAGAGACTAGACCCTGCTTGCTGCAACTATAGAAAAACCACTGCAGCAATGAAGACCCAGTGCAGGCATTCATAAATAAATCTTTAAATAAATAAATAAATGTCTCAGTATTTACTCTGTTCCAGATATCATTCTAGGTGTTTGGGGGACATAGTGAAGAAAACAGACAATAAGCTCTGCTTTTGTGGCACTTAACTCTTGGTGGTGCTTGGGGAGGCTGGGGAGTTAGGACAGGAGTAATAAAAACAAAGATAAAATGTATTAAATGGGAAAAGTTCAAAGCTATGAAGGAAATAGAAACGGTGGTAATATAAGAGTGTTTGAGGGTGGCACTGTGTGACAAGTTGTAGTCAGCGATGATCCCCTGTGAGTGTTCTTTGACTAAAACTTGAATTCCACACCCATGGTGGATTCATATCAATGTATGGCAAAACCAATACAATATTGTAAAGTAATTAGCCTCCAAGTAAAATAAATAAATTTTAGAAAATTAAAAAAAACAAACCAACCTGAATTCCAAGGAGGAGGCCGCTATAGGACAATTTGGGAGGAACAGAAGAAAATTACTAAGAACATAAAAAGGGGGCATTTCTTCTGTACAGAAACATAAAAGTGTGGACAAGAGGACCAAATTAAAATTTCTTCTAAATAAAAAGGATATGCTTAGAAGGAAAACCCAGACAAACCTCACTTACTGATTGAGTGTGGACAAGAGGACCAAATTAAAATTCTGCTTCCACCCCCTGGGATTCTGAAGAACAAGCGGGTTGGCAATGCATGAAAGTGAAAAGTGAAAAAAAGTTGCCAGTCAGACAAACCCCATGGACTGGAACCACTAGATGGGATTTTCCAGGCAAGAGTACTGGAGTAATCCGAGAGAAACCTCACTAATAACCCTTAATTCTGATAATGCTCATTGTATATTATCATGTTAAATATTCACAAAAACCCTGTGGGGTGGTAATTATTCTCTTTGTTAAGATGAAACTAAGGACCATGGGAAAGTTTACCCTAAGCCACACAGCTTTTAACAACAAGGGACAGAAAACGTAACATGATCAAGAATATCTGTTTGCAATCAACAGCCAACTTCCTATTATTTAAGGGTTGGAGACTGGGATTCTCTAATCAAAGAGAAGAATTAACAATCAGAGTTTTTGCCAACTCAGAAAAATGAAACTGAACTATTTGCTAAATAGCAGAGTGATCATTTCTAGATAGTGAGATTAAGGGTGATTTTTATCTTCTCAATCCAGGCTCTGTTCCTTACTGGCTGTGTATCCTTGAGAATGTTGCTAAACATCTCTGTGTTTTGGTTTCCTTATTTGCAAAAGATGGATAACAACAGTACTCACATCATAAGGCTGTTGCAAGGAGTAAATAACATAATGTATGTGTTTAAAATAGTGCCCAACCTATAAGTATTTAATAAATGCTAATCATTATCATTACCTCAATATAATTTTAATTTGAATTGTTTGAGCATAAGTCCATATGTTCAAAAGCCATTTGTCCATATGTTTAAAAATCATTTGTATTTATCTATGATTTATCTACCCATGTCTTTTGCTTATATTTCTATTATTATCTTCTTCATTTGTATGGGCAAGATATGTGTGAATTTTTGATTCCCTCTTTAGTCTTATGTGTTTTATTAATCTGTTGTACAAAGAATATGTATTATTTTTATAAAGAAGAAAAGCGTGGGATCCTAAAACTTGCCAGAAAGACCTTGGAGGGCCTTAGCAGAACTTTTCTTGACTCAACTCATTCCTAAATGCACCAAAACTCTTCTGTTAGCTCTACCATCATCTCAATGGTTTTTTGCTTTGGAGGCCAACCTCCTTTTCAGGGCAAAGGGCAAAGTCTTTACTGGAGCTTTCACGGCCCTATCTACTTTAAAGGCCCATCTGCCACTCTGCTCTACACTCCTGCCATTTTGCTCCCTGGCTAGGTACACACCAACACATCTCTGCCACTCTTCATGCTGCTTCCTTTACCTACAGGAACCTCCTTGCCCCTGCCTTTTTACTGCCACTTGAACTCCTAGCTTCAGGATCCCCTGAAATGCCCCCTCTTCCACACTGTCCCAGGCACCAGCCCACCCCCTTCATCTACTGGCCATAGCTAATCATCCACTCTCCCATGCTTCCTTAACACTTGTGCTCATCCTTATTACAGCACTGGACAGAGTGAGTCGTCATTGCCCAAGTGTCTGTCTAACCCTTTAGATCATAAACCAGAACAAGCCATGGGTCTTAGATACCTGAGTCCCCAAGTCCGAACATAATTCCAGGTATATAGTAGGTGCTTACATGTGCTCAGTGAATGCTTAAATGACTAGGGGCTGGAGTGTTTGTCCTATAGCTTCAAGTGGACAGACTAGTTGTTCCTGACCTGGAAAGACACTTGTATGATTTCTCTTGTTTTGTTTGCTTTGTTTGGTAACATGCTATCTCCTCTAAAGTGAATAGTGATGGTCTTGTTAAAAGTTCTGAAAAAGAATGTACAGAGATAGGAGGAAACAAAGAAAGCATTAATACTCTGGTTTCATGGGTGGGGCAACTTCCCTGGTGGCTCAGATGGTAAAAATTGGAGACCCAGATTCGATCCCTGGGTCGGGAAGATCCCCTGCAGAAGAGAATGGCAACCCACTCCAGCAGTCTTGCCTCGAAAATCCCATAGACAGAGGAGCCTGGTGGGCTACAGTCAATGGGTTTACAACTTCTTATAGGGGAAAAAACCCCGTCTACCTGGGAGTATGTGCTTCTCTGCTAAAGAAGAATGGAGGCAGTCCTGTCACAGCATGGGATAGGAAATGGGAGTGCCCTAATTAAGCACCTTCCTCACCCCAGGACCTCCATCACATCACCCAGGTCTGCCCTCTGCCCAGAAACAACATCTGCCTCCTTTTCCTACCCCTCAGTTCAGTTCAGTCGTTCACTTATGTCCAATTTTTTGCCACCCCATGGACTGCAGCACACCAGGCTTCCCTGTCCATCACCAACTCCTGGAGTTTACTCAAACCAATGTCTATTGAGTCAGTGATGCCATTCAACCATCTCATCCTCTGTCGTCCCCATCTCCTCATGCCTTCAATCTTTCCCAAGATCTTCCCCAGTCTTTTCAAATTAGTCAGTTCTTGACATCAAGTAGCCAAAATATTGGAGTTTCAGCATCAACATCAGTCCTTCCAATGAATATTCAGGACTGATTTCCTTTAGGATTGACAGGTTTGATCTCCTTGCAGTTCAAGGGACTCTCAAGAGTCTTCTCCAATTCCAAGGTTCAAAAGCATCAATTCTTTGGTGCTCAGCTTTCCTTATGGTCCAACTCTCACATCTATACATGACTACTGGAAAACCATAGCTTTGACTAGACGGACCTTCCTATTCCTAAAGTGAAAATGAAAGTGAAAGTGAAGTCATGTCCGACTCTTTGCAACCCCATGGGCTGTAGCCTACTAGGCAAGAGTACTGGAGGGTTGCTATTCCTTCTCCAGGGATCTTCCCAACCCAGGATCGAATCCAGGTTCCCCACTGCTGCTGATGCTAAGTCTTCAGTCATGTCGCTCTGTCCATGGGATTTTCTAGGCAAGAGTACTGGAGTGGGTTGCCATTCCCTTCTCCAGGGAATCTTCCCAACCCAGGAATCGAATCTGGGTCTCCCACACTGCAGACAGACACTTTACTGTCTGAGCCACAGGGAAGGCCACAGGCTTTTTTACAGCCAGGGACCCACTGGGGTTTACAAGCCTATTTTAACAAGGGCCACACAGAGACAACATCCTGTCTTTATTGTCCTTAGTTTGGGCCTGTTGCCCATCTTTTGGGTCCAAAACCTCCCTCCTCTGAGAAGCCTTTTCTGAGAAAAAACTTTCAATGCCTTTTGACTCACTTGTTTGAGTTCATGTATTACAGTGTAAAGATGGAAATGTTTTACACCGTCAGTGTCCTCCAGCCAAAGATCACAAAAACATGCCTGTAGTTGAGTGAGTTCAGTTTACTATTCATTGCAGTAAGGGAGAACACACATCATGGGGGAACCATGTGATGCCTTCCCAAGTATCAGAAAGAACCTGTTACAGAGGCTGGGGTTTGGATGAGTTATTTGGGGAAGTTTTTCCTTCAAGGAAACAGGGGTTTGCTCTAGATTAGATGTCTTTAGGTAGCTGAGGCAATTCTCAGCTTGGTATTTGAGTAAATCTTCCCTTTAGGGAGAGGAGACTAGACCCAGAATAAAGATTGGTAATTGGACATTCATTTTCAAGAGGGGAGTTGTAGACATTCATTTTAGCCAAGAAAGAGGGGGATGTTTAGTCATGCACATATGATCATAAAATTCTTTTTGGTCCTGTCTTGAGACATTACTTTCTCCAATTTCATGGTTTTTTTGTGGTCTCAGAGTGACCATGTCTGATGTTCATGTTCTATCACACTGTTCTAAGACAAGTCCAGTAGGAAAGAAGATGGCCAAAGCTCATGCAAAGAGTTGACTCATTGAAAAGGTATGCTTTCAATTGGCCAGATTAAAGATTGATGGAGAGTCTGATTGGTCCTGGACAGGGAGGCCTGGCTCTTCTACTAACTGGCATGACTTTGGGGATGCTTTCATGGTTCAGACATGTCTCTAAATTCTTAGTTTCCCTATTTATTATTTTTTAATTTTTAAAATTAGTTATTTTTTTTTTTTGTTTGTAGTTTCTTTATTAATTTTTTCTTGTTTTTTTTTTATTTTTTTTAAAATTTTTTAGGTTAATTCAACTTAAAAAAAAGAATGGTCTTAGATTCCATATCTAAAGGCCTTTCCAGCCCTGAAACGCTAAGAGAATGTGTGTTTCTCTTGCATCTCTTCTGTCTTTATAGAAAATGCTAAAGGGGACTTGGCCACACATCCTTATGTGTGTGCATGCTAAGTTGCTTCAGTTGTGTCCGACTCTGTGTGACCCTATGGACTATAGCCCCCCAGGTTCCTCTGTCCTTAGAATTCTCCAGGCAAGAATACTGGAATGGATTGCCATGCCCTCCTCCACGGAATCTTCCCAACCCAGGGATCAAATCCGGGTCTCTTACATCTCCTGCATTGGCAGGCAGGTTCTTTACCACTAGGGCCACCCCGGAAGCCCACACATCCTTACAGAGGGGAATTCATGCATAACAAATGGTATTATAGGTGAGCTGTTTAAAAATCAACTGAGATTTTAATCTTAACACTGTGAGTCATTATTGATCCCAAATTAAGGAGTTAAATGTAAACATTCAGAAGATAGCCAAAAAGAAGAAAGTATAAAATTCATTTCTGGATGAGAAAAGATGTACAAATTTATGATGTTTAAAACAAGAAAAAAGAAAATATTATTAGATTTTACAACATAAAAAAAAAACTACATACTTAGAAACATTCACCAACTTACAAGGCAAAATCAAACTAAAAACACATTTTCAACAAAAGTTCAGTATCCTAAATATAATTCCATCTTCTTCCATCTACCTCACTCATATTTTCATTGAATGCCACCTATACAGATGATAAAACTGAGGCCTAGAAATGATAAGTAACTGTTTCAAGATCACTTAGGGCAGCAAATGTTAAACCAACTCAGACCTCAGATTGGGATTCTGCCTCTTTTTTGCTGTCTTTATAATGAGAATTTTGGATTAGAGATTACTGACATTGCCTTCCAAATTTAAACCAATGATTTACAGCAACACCATGCTCCATTCACGAGGTGAGACAGAGGAAAAATACAAACACTGAAATTCGGTTGGAACTGAACTGAATGAAAGGGAAAAAATCCCTCTTTACAATTATGAGACTTATTAGTATTTTTCCTAAATGTAACATCCAGATGTAATTGGCTATGTCTTTTTCAAAAAATATTTTTAGTGCTACAAAACTTTTTTTACAGAATGACTGTAAAAGCAGTTAATTTCTGTATAATTTTCAAAATTACACTTGGGGTCTGGACTAAGTGGATCTTGAGATCAATAAAAAGTCTGGGACTGTTGCCTCTGAAACATCCTAGGAAGGTGGCCCTTTTAAAGTCTGTCATGCTTAGCACTTAGGAGATGACCTGATCCTTTAAAGAAACCTCTCTTTTTTTATTCAGTCTTCAAAGCTTTAAGTGAATTTGTCTGGGTTCATTATACACCTTCTAGCTCCTAACTTCTCCAACACTTCTCAACATTCAGTTCTGACTGCATTCATTTCAATTTGTCTACTCTTTTCCAACTATTTTTCACTAAGTTAAATTGTCCAAATTCTCTTTCTCTTCTTCGGAGGTTTTTAGTACTGCTAACATCTGAGATATACAACATTTTTATGACCCTGTCTCTATTCACATGAGCCATTACCAGGTGGAAATTCCCAGGTGGGAAATTTCTCTCAGTTCACATGGCCCAGGATGCCTTCATAAATACTTTCCTGCACAATTACATAAAGGACACGACCCTAGAAGACCTCCACACATGTCAGAACCCTAACGCGTCAAAGAACAAGTAGGCAATTGTGAGCAATTTGACAACCAAGGGCCTTGGCCGTTCATTGGACACAGAGCACGTCAATCCTTGTTTGTCAGCAAATGAGCCCAAAGCTCGTGACGAGGGGTCACATGCCACCGTTAACTGTTCCGGCCCCGCCCCTCGACTGTGGCCTGGCTCCACTGCCTGAGGCCCGACTTCCGTCGGACGCTTCCGCCATTGGCCGCCTACCCTCCCGGTCGTGGGGCCTCCTCTGTGGTCCCTTCCGTGACTGCCTCGGTCCATCTCACTTCCCTCAGCCTCCTCTCAGGGCAGCCACTTCGGGTGCCACCACCTGCGCCATTGCCATCGTCGCCGCCCGGCTGAGGTAACTGCCGGCCGCCATGTCTACCACGGGGGATGGAGATCTGGCCCCTGGCGGGCAGGAAGGCCCAGCAGGTGCAGGGGGCCCAGGCCGGAGCCCGTGACGGTGTGGACCGCAACTCCGAGCCTCGCAGGGGTGACTCCATGCCTGAGGCTGAGGCGGGTGGAGTTGTGGGGGCCTCAGGAGGCCCGAGGGAGGTGGCCCTGGAGGGCGGGAACTCTGAGGAAGACTCGGACATCAGGCCAGCTGAGGAGGGGGAGGTGGAGGAGCAGGCGCAGGGCGTGAACCGCATGGTGGTCTCGCGCCACTTCCCATGAGCCGCTTCCGCTTAACGGTCCTAAATCTGGTGCACTCGATGGTGAACCGTTTGTCCGACAACCACATCCTAGTCCGCCAAATGACGACCGCGTGTTGGTCTGGCACCAGACCAGGCCGCGCTTGTCCGACCTCAGCTCAGCCGCTGTGGCTCGGGTTCTCTGAGGTCCAGGTGCCATTGGAGGAATCGGGGGAGGGGCCGGCGGAGGAAGCCCCGGATCAGGAGGTGGAACAGGCGGAGGAAGCCCAGGAGGTGCAGCAGGCAGAGGCTGGGGAGGTGCAGGAGGCCAAGGAGGCCTCTTTATGGGAGACGGCCACCAAGGAGTCTGAGGAGCCCAGCTTGTGGGAGATGCCACAGGAGCCTGTCGCCCCTGAGAGTGAGCATTCGAGGGGCGGGGGGGAGTTGGGGGGATGGAGACACTGGCAGCTGCAGGCCGGGTCTGGGGACCAGGGATCCTGAGGAGGGGGCAGGCTCAGACGGTGGGGGGGTGGGTGCCTCAGGAGGGGAGGCCGGGAGTCAGGGCCTCCTTGAATCGAAGGCCAGAGGGGCCCAGTAGAAGCCCAACTCCATAACGACTTCTTTGGTTTGGGGGAAAATAAGCTGCCCTCTACCAACCCTGGTAAGAGGTCTGAGATGATCAGTGCCAGTTATGAGCCCACAGGTGAAGGTCAGTGGAGGCAGGTGTTCGAGAGGGAGCTTGAGAGGACATGGAAGAGAACAAGCAAATGGCAGACCTCATATTTGGTTCATAGCTTTTAAAAATGTCAAGATTTTTGGAAAGTTGATCCCAAAACATTATGAACTTATACAGGAGCACTTGGTCAAAATGAAATATTTAGGGGATTGAGGAACTCAGGAGCTTCCCCATAGAATTTGTTATTGAGGTGAAGCATATTTTGGTGAGAAAGTTCTGACCAAAACATCCAGAATGCATCAGACCAAGAGGATTCTGATCCTGGACCACAAGTAATCAGTAGCACAGGGTGACAGATTTACTAGAAAAGAAGAAATAATGTCATTGTGAAAATGATCAAGCAGCAGCAAATGAGGGCCATGGAAGTGTTGCATCCTCCAGAAGGAAGGCCCCCAGTTACTCTTTTCTTAGTTGCTTCTGTCCTCCTGCTTCTCCTAAGGGTAGAGTACTGGATATCTTGCCATTCCTTATGTGTTGGGATTTTTTTTCTGTGAATGTCTGGTCCCAAAGTCTATTATTCCTCTCTAAAGAAACAGCTGAATGCCAGGATGAGAACTCCAAAGAAGAGGTGCAGGGCACCAGAAGTGAGGGGAAAGAAAAGAAGTATAACAGAAAACAAGAAGAACCAGAAAAGGATCTGGACCCAGCAAAGGAGAGGCCCAGAAAGTCCAGGTATCTGTGTATAGCTTTGAAAATAACCCAGCTGTTCCCAGGCATTTACCAATTTTGTTTTTGCTTTTTAATTCTAAGAGTAAATTAAGAAAATGTTTCTTTGAAATTAGTTCAACAACTTAAATTTACCTAATGTTTATAGAACATTCCTGCACCCAGTAATATAAAGAGCATGAAGTGAAATATACTTCGTGGCTTCTCATGTGTTCTTATGAGGTCTTTTGTCCTCTATCTGTAAGACTACCAACAATTTGTAAATGTGTCAGTACCTAAGACCAGTATTTCTTTAGAAAACAATGACTAAAAGCAGCAGCAACTGGGCTGTGCACTAGTTTGGCCTTCATTTCTTGACCACAGAAGTGCAGTCTCCTGCACTAAGAGAAGACACCTTTTAGAGCGTAACTACTTACGAATAGCAAACAGTTCAGAATTTCAAGTAGGACCACATTTAGTGATTAATAGTGAAATATTTGTTCAGTTGTAGATTTGTGTATTTTATATGACAGTCAAAAGAAACAGTCATAGGATGACTGTTGTTTATCACTGAGTTGGTAGTGAAGGTATATATCTTGTCTTTAATGATTAAACATTTTCTCCTGGTTTTCATAGTGATGTGTTTCATAATAACAGCCTCTTTCTCATATGGTAGATATGGAAACCGAGGGTCTGGGAGGGTAAGGGAGTATCATCTGTGGAGTGAGCACAGGCTTTTAAGGTAGAAAGAGTGATTTTAGTCCCAGACTAGCCTCTCAAAGGAAGGGGGAAAAAAAAGCATTTATGGTGTTGGGCAAGAGGGAGACAAGGTTGGTAGGATCACATGATTGAAGCCATCGGGTTGTACATGCACCCAGTATCCAGGGTGAAGGTTACAAGAGTAAAATGGGTTTTTCTTCTCTCCTTGTTGAGATACAACCCTCAGATGCAGATATACATAAGGCTGACTGTTTTCTTAGATTTAGAAAGTTTCTGGTGCTGACTGATGCTGTATAATCGTTCATTTTCTCTCATTTCTTCCTGCAGTTTGGAAGACTAGAAAGAAGACAGAGAAAGAAGAAAGGATCCATTGTTCGCTATTTTTAGATTTTTCAGAAGCCCATGGGAATATTATTAACATTGATTTCCTTCCCAAATCCATCCCCCAAAAAGCAACTGTCTAATAATAATATCTAATAAAAAATCCAATATCTAATTGGGTTTTATCTTCCACAGATATATTTGACAGCATTTGTTCTAGTTAAAACTAAGTTTTAAAGTAGTAAACTGAAATGTAGATAGATTTATGTATATAAATAATCCTGATTTAAATCTCTTTAAAAATGAGAAGCCGTTTTACATCATTGGAAGGCATCATCACATTCCACCATTTGATAAGCCTGTTGTAAATTCTTTTATTGCAGCCAAAAATTTGTATTTAAAACAGTTTTGTAAAGACAGAAATAGAGGTCAAGGCTTTAGATCTGAACTTGTTTACTGTACTAGTCACTAGCCATGTGTGGCTGCTGAGCATTGAAAATGTGGCTAATCTGAGTTGAAATGTGCTACAAATGTAAAAAATGGTGTAAAGTCTCTTTAATAACTAATTACACATTGAAATGATAATCTAGTATTAAATATAGCATTAAAATTATTTTCTCCAGTTTTTTTTACTTTTTCAAAAATTTATTTATTGCTACACGTGGGCTTTCTCCTCTTACGGTGCACAGGTTCTCACTGAGGTGGCTTCTCTTGTGGAGCATGAGCTCTAGGGCAAACGGGCTTCAGAGCTGGGCACATGGGCTTAGTTGCCCCTCAGCATGTGGGATCTTCCTGTACCAGGGATTGAACCTGTGTCCCCTGCACTGCAAGGTGGATTCTTAACCACTAGACCACCAGGGATGCCCTCTTTTTACTTTTTAGATGTGGCTACTAGAACATTTAAAAGTACACAGGACTTGTGTTATATGTGTATTTCATAGTACTGCTGGGTGCTTTTGAAGGAAACCTGAGGGATGGCCCAGCTTGCCTGGAGGCCAGATGGTGCTGCTGAGCCTGAGCCCAGACGCTGATTTGGAGCACTGGTTCTCAAAGTTTGGCCCTTAAAATAGCATTATTAGCATCACCCACGAACTCTTAGGCTCCACTCAAGACCTGTGAATCAGAAACTGGGAGTGGGGCTCAGTAGTCTGTGTTTTAACAAGCCCTCCAGGGGATTCTGATGCAGCCAAGGTTTGAGAAGCGCTGGTTGACAGCCACAGGGGGAGAAGTTGAGACCCACCTATGGTGACCAGTCTTGGTTCACTGCCTTGGGGCTGCTGGAGGTAAATTGAACAGGACGGTAGGGGCTGGACTGGCGAGGAAATTAGGATTCACAGGGGCTGAGACAGACAGAGGCTGTGGATAGGGGATGGCACCAGAAAAATATCCAGGGACAGAGCTGGTTCCAGAAAGTCACAGACATGATACCGGGTATATGAAGTCTAAGAGAAGCTTCACTCAGCAGGAATGGATAGTAGATACATACAGAGTTGCCTGTGAGGATGTATGCATATGCAAGCATACAGAAAGGCATGCAATGGAAAGATAAACCACATTTAGGATGGTGGTTACCTCTTGGGGAAAGACAAGGACAGTGATCCTATTGGGGAGGGATACATAGTGGGCTTCAACTGTATCTCTAATTTACATTTCTTAAACTGAGTGGTGGGTAAATAGTGTTTATAGTAGTATTCTTTATAATTTTGTGCAGATCGGAAGTATGTCACAATAAGTAAAAATAAAAAGAGAAAAGGGAGAAAGTGGACTTAATCTTTGAACTCTGTTTAAGGTAATAAAAAGATAAAGTTGTAGATGACCAGAGTGGAGGATCAGAGAAGGGGAAGGGCCTGGGGGTTTGAGACTAGACAGGCTCATTTCTGCATTTACTTCAGGCTTCCTAGGTATCTGAAACATGGTCTAGCTGGAACATACTTTGTTCCCACGGGCTTGGCTCCTGACCTTCTTGTAGATAACTGATAACATACTGTCATGTTCTGTGGTGGCATGGCTTCTATTCTAAC
>NW_027220103.1:0-31435 GCF_027580195.1 Bos mutus
GATTAGTGCACAACCAGTCACGTGATCACAGCATGATAGCCACGT
Organism: Bos mutus; assembly: GCF_027580195.1. Classification (NCBI taxonomy): domain Eukaryota; kingdom Metazoa; phylum Chordata; class Mammalia; order Artiodactyla; family Bovidae; genus Bos; species Bos mutus. Next base: position 46 of record NW_027220103.1, read on the forward strand.
GGTCAGCCCATGATCAGTCACTGGATCAGTGCCATTCAGTCACGTGATCAGTTCATGATATGCCACGTGATCAGTGCATGATCATCCAGGTAATCATTTCATTCGCAGTCACGTGATCATTGCATGGGCAGTCACGTGATCATTGCATGATAGCCACGTTATCTGTGCCTCTCAGTCATGTGATCACTGCATGATAAGCACGTTATCAGTGCATGCGCAGTCACGTGATCACTGCATGGTCAGCCACGAGATCAGGGCATGCGCAATCACGTGATCACTGCATGATAGCTACGTGATCAGCGAATGATCATTCACGTGATCAGTGCCGTTCAGTCACGTGATCACTTCATGATCACCCACGGGGTCAGTGCATGATGATCCATGTGCTCAGTTCATGCGCAGACATTGGATCACTGCATGCGCAGTAACGTGATCTGTGCATGGTAGACACGTGATCAGTGCATGCGCAGGCATGTGATCAGTGCATGATAGCCAGGTGATCAGCGCTTGTCAGTCACGTGATCAGTGCATGTGCAGTCACGTGATCACTGCATGATCATCCACGTGATCAGTCATGCCCAGTCATGTGATCACTGCATGATACCAGGTGATTAGCGCATGATCAGTCACATGATCAGTGCCATTCAGTCACGTGATCACTGCATGCTCAGTCACCTCTTCAGTTCATGAACAGCCACGAGATCAGTGCATGATCAGCCACCTAGTCAGTGCATGCCCAGTCACGAGATCAGTGCATGATAGCCACGTGATCCGCGCCTCTCAGTCCCAGGATCACTGCATGATAAACACGTGAACAGTGCATGGGCAGTCACATGATCAGCGCCATTCAGTCACGTCAAATCTGCATGACCATCCACGTGATCAGTGCATGTGCACTCAGGTGATCACTGCATGATAGCCACGTGATCAGCACATGATCAGTCACATGATCAGCGCCATTCAGTCACGTGATCACTGCATGCTCAGTCACCAGGTCAGCAAAGAATCAGCCACGTGATCAGTGCCTGCTCAGTCACGTGATCAGCGCCTGTCAGTCACTGATCACTGCATGATAAACACGTGATCAGTGCATGATCAGCCACGTGATCAGTTCATGTTCAGTCACGTGATCAGTGCATGCACACTCAAGTTATCGCGCCATTCAGTCACATGATCACTGCATGATCATCCACGTGATCAGTGCATTCGCAGTCACTTTATCACTGCATGATAGCCACGTGATCAGGCATGATCAGTCACATGAGCAGCGCCTGTCCGTCGAGGTTTGGCGCCATCTTCCAAAGATAAAATTGCATTCCTATAGGGTGGATGTGTAATGGGTTTACAACAAAGGAAAGAATTTATTACCTTAAGGGTCTAAATTTGCTAACACCAAGGCCACTACTTATTTTTTTCTACATACCAATTATATTAATTAATACACATTCAAGGATACAATTCAGGGGATGTGAAAACTTGGCAGCAAGCATTGGCTCATCAATGAAATCCTTTACTAGTCTTATTCTGACAGTTTCTAACTCTCTGAGAGGCTCTAAGCTATTTGAATATCTTAAGTTTCCCGTGCCTCTGGAGGCTGGGAGACTGTAAACAATCATATGCATAGCTGTAGGAGTCCGGGTAAATTTGTCAGGCGAGTTAGAGAGCCATCTGAGGGGTTTGGATTTAAACACTCCTAATTGCCCAGGAACTTTACGAATTGGAGCTGTAAGATAACTCTTTGACAGAGAGATCAAGATGGTGGTGGGGGACAGCCCCCAGTAAACTCAGAGGTGAGAGCACAAAGCTATAAAGTAGGCAGACTCTGGTTTTTTGGGGGGTAGATGCTGGAGAATACCCGGGTGGACTCCTGAGGCTTGAACCCGCATTTGCGTATGCAGAGCCTTCTTCCTCATGACCTTTGTCCAGAGTGGAATGCCTCACCGGCTCCCGGCACATGATAAGTGCGTGCTCAGTCACGATATCAGTGCATGATCAGCCACGTGATCACTGACGGCACACTCACGTGATCAGAGCCTCTCAGTCACGTGATCACTGTATGATAAACACGTGATCAGTGAAAGATCAGCCACGTGATCACTGCATGCTCAGTCAGGTGGTCAGTTCATGATCAGCCACGTGATCCGTGCGTGCACAGTCCCATGATCAGTGCCTGTCAGTCACTGATCACTGCATGATAAACACGGGATCAGTGCACGATGAGCCACGTGATCAGTGCCTGATCATCCACGTCAGCAGTGCATGCGCAGTCACGTGATCACTGCGTGATAGCCACGTGATCAGTACTTGATCAGCCACGTGATCAGTGCCTGCAGAGTCATGTGATCAGGGCCTGCTGAGCTGCGTGATTCCTGCCTGCTCATCTGCATGAGCATTGCCAGCTGAGCTGCGTGATTCCTGTCTGCTCATCTGCTTGACAATTGCCAGCTGAGCTGCGTGTTTCCTGCCTGGTCCCCTGCTTGATTGTGCCAGTTGAGCAGCATGATTAGTCACTGCTGTGCTCCATGCTTATTGCCTGCTGATTGCGTGGTTCGTGTCTGCTCAGCTCTTTGATTATTGCCTCCTGAGGTCCCTGTTCGGGCACCACCTGCCGGGAACAGCCCCAGCTGATCCAGGGTATTCAGCCAGTAGAGATGGCCTGGCGACTATTTATATGCTAATCAGAGATATAAAGAATAATAGTATGAGGATAGCTCAGTAGGAAAATTCAGTGGAGAAAAGAGACCGAGTAGCTTGGTTTACTGAAGGAGACCAATAAAACTCAAGACAAGAAGTTTGCACCACTCACGTGCATGCTCAGGCCCTCTCGAATAGCGGAAGGTGCCTCACCCTAGACACCTTTCTCGAGTGGGTCTTAGCAGCCCAGGCATAATTACTAAGCGTGTGGGTCCGCGCTCCAGATGGGAGACTCAGCTGGACGTTAAAGGGAAGAATGACATGGGAGACCAGCGTTGGTGAGCAAGGCCTGTAGCTTTATTTTCAACAGGGTTTTTATACCTAAGTAACACATAGAGGATAATAGGATGCAAAACCATCAGTCTTTGATTCTTATCAAAAACCAGGTTTCTTTCCTGCAAATTTATTTATACAAATGGTTTAGGTGATTTACATCATCTTCTGGCCAGAAGGCCTGCTAACATTTTATGACTCTTGACAAGGACTTGTCAACAAAGACTTATTTTCTCTAAGAGTAATTATTTTAAGGTTCGGTGCCATCTTCCAAAGATAAAATTGAATTCCTATAGGGTGGATGTGTAATGGGTTTACAACAAAGGAAAGAATTTATTACCTTAAGGGTCTAAAGTTACTAACACCAAGGCCACTACATATTTTTTCTACATACCAACTATATTAATTAATACACATTCAAGGATACAATTCAGGGGATGTGAAAACTTGGCAGCAAGCATTGGCTCATCAATGAAATCCTTTACTAGTCTTATTCTGACAGTTTCTAACTCTCCGAGAGGCTCTAAGTTATTTGAATATCTTAAACTTCCCGTGCCTCTGGAGGCTGGGAGACTGTAAACAATCATATGCATAGCTGTAGGAGTCCGGGTAAATTTGTCAGGCGAGTTAGAGAGCCATCTGAGGGGTTTGGATTTAAACACTCCTAATTGCCCAGGAACTTTACGAATTGGAGCTGTAAGTTAACTCTTTGACAGAGAGAGCGAGATGGTGGTGGGGGGCAGCCCCCAGTAAACTCAGAGGTGAGACCACAAAGCAATAAAGTAGGCAGACTCTGGTTTGTTGGGGGTTAGATGCTGGAGAATATCCAGGTGGACTCCTGAGGCTCGATCCCGCATTTGCGTATGCCGAGCCTCCTTCCTCATAACCTTTGTCAAGAGTGGAATGCCTCACCTGTTCGCGGCACATGATCAGTGCATGCTCAGTCACGATATCAGTGCATGATCAACCACGTGATCACTGACTGCACAGTCACGTGATCAGCGCCTCTCAGACACGTGATCACTGTATGATAAACACGTGATCAGTGAACGATCAGCCACGTGATCAGTGCCTACAAAGTCACAGGATCAGCGCCTGTCAGTCAATGATCACTGCATGATAAACACGGGATCAGTGCATGATGAGCCACGTGATCAGTGCCTGATCATCCACGTCAGCAGTGCAGGCGCAGTCACGTGATCAGTGCATGATAGCCCCCTGATCAGTGCATGATCAGTCAATGATCAGTGCATGATCTGTCAAGTGATCAGTGTATGATCATCCACATGATCAGTGTCTTCGAAATTACGTGATCAGTGCATTATAGTCACGTGATCAGTGCATGATCATCACGTGATCAGTGCATGGGCAGTCACGTGATCAGTACATGATAGCCACCGGATCAGTGCATGATCAGTCACGTGATAAGTGAACGATCAGCCACGTGATCACTGCATGCTCAGTCAGGTGGTCAGTTCATGATGAGCCACGTGATCCGTGTGTGCACAGTCCCATGATCAGCGCCTGTCAGTCACTGATCACTGCATGATGAGCCACGTGATCAGTGCCTGATCATCCACGTCATCATTCCATGTGCAGTCACGTGATCAGTACTTGATCAGCCACGTGATCAGTGCCTGCAGAGTCACGTGATCAGGGCCTGCTGAGCTGCGTGATTCCTGCCTGCTCATCTGCATGAGCATTGCCAGCTGAGCTGCGTGATTCCTGTCTGCTCATCTGCTTGACAATTGCCAGCTGAGCTGCGTGTTTCCTTCCTGGTCACCTGCTTGATTATCGCCAGTTGAGCAGCATGATTAGTCACTGCTGTGCTCCATGCTTATTGCCTACTGATTGCGGGGTTCGTGTCTGCTCAGCTCTTTGACTATTGCCTCCTGAGGTCCCTGTTCGGGCACCACCTGCCGGGGAACAGCCCCAGCTGATCCAGGGTATTCGAAGTAGAGATGGCCTAGGCGACTATTTATATGCTAATCAGAGATATAAAGAATAATAGTATGAGGATAGCTCAGTAGGAAAATTCAGTGGAGAAAAGAGACCGAGTAGCTTGGTTTACGAAGGAGACCAATAAAACTTCAAGACAAGAAGTTTGCACCACTGCACGAGCCGCAGGCGCCCTCTCGAATAGCGGAAGGTGCCTCACCTAGACACCTTCGAGTGTGGGTCTTAGCAGCCCAGGCATAATTACTAGCGTGGTGGGTCTGTCAGCGCTCCAGATGGAGACTCAGCTGGACGTTAAAGGGAAGAATGACATGGGGAGACCAAGCGTTGGTGAGCAAGGCCTGTAGCTTTATTTTCAACAGGGTTTTTATACCTAAGTAACACATAGAGGATAATAGGGATGCAAAACCATCAGTCTTTGATTCTTATCAAAACCAGGTTTCTTTCCTGCAAATTTATCATATACAAATGGTTTAGGTGATTTACATCATCTTCTGGCCAGAAGGCCTGCTAACATTTTATGACTCTTGACAAGGACTTGTCAACAAAGACTTATTTTCTCTAAGAGTAATTATTTTAAGGTTCGGTGCCATCTTCCAAAGATAAAATTGAATTCCTATAGGGTGGATGTGTAATGGGTTTACAACAAAGGAAAGAATTTATTACCTTAAGGGTCTAAAGTTACTAACACCAAGGCCACTACATATTTTTTCTACGTACCAACTATATTAATTAATACACATTCAAGGATACAATTCAGGGGATGTGAAAACTTGGCAGCAAGCATTGGCTCATCAATGAAATCCTTTACTAGTCTTATTCTGACAGTTTCTAACTCTCCGAGAGGCTCTAAGTTATTTGAATATCTTAAACTTCCCGTGCCTCTGGAGGCTGGGAGACTGTAAACAATCATATGCATAGCTGTAGGAGTCCGGGTAAATTTGTCAGGCGAGTTAGAGAGCCATCTGAGGGGTTTGGATTTAAACACTCCTACTTTCCCAGGAACTTTATGAATTGGAGCTGTAAGTTAACTCTTTGACAGAGAGAGCGAGATGGTGGTGGGGGGCAGCCCCCAGTAAACTCAGAGGTGAGACCACAAAGCAATAAAGTAGGCAGACTCTGGTTTGTTGGGTGTTAGATGCTGGAGAATATCCAGGTGGATTCCTGAGGCTCGATCCCGCATTTTCGTATGCCGAGCCTCCTTCCTCATGACCTTTGTCAAGAGTGGAATGCCTCACCGGCTCGCGGCACATGATTAGTGCATGCTCAGTCACGATATCAGTGCATGATCAGCCACGTGATCACTGACTGCACAGTCATGTGATCAGCGCCTCTCAGACACGTGATCACTGTAGGATAAAGACGTGATCAGTAAACGATCAGCCACGTAATCAGTGCCTACAAAGTCACATGATCAGCGCCTGTCAGTCACTGATCACTGCATGATAAACACGTGATCACTGCATGATGAGCCATGTGATCAGTGCCTGATCATCCACGTCAGCAGTGCAGGCGCAGTCACGTGATCAGTGCATGATAGCCACGTGATCAGCACATGATCAGTCACATAATCAGTGCCATTCAGTCACATAATCACTGCAGGCTCACCTCTTTGATTATTGCCTCCTGACGCACATCATCAGTGCATGATAGCCACGTGATCAGTGCATGATTAGTCACATAATCAGTGTATGAACATCCACGAGATCAGTGCATGGGCTGTCACGTGATCAGTGCATGAGAGCCACGTGATCAGTGCATGATCAGTCACGTGATCAGTACATGAGAGCCACGTGATCAGTGCATGATAGCCCCTGATCAGTGATGATCAGTGCATGATCAGTGCATGATCTGTCAAGTGATCAGTGTATGATCATCCACATGATCTACGTGATCAGTGTGATCATGTGATCAGTGCATGATCATCACGTGATCAGTGTCACGTGATCAGTGCATGATAGCCACGTGATCAGTGCATTAGCCACGTGTCACATGATCAGTGCATGATCATCACGTGATCAGTGCATGGGCAGTCACGTGATCAGTGCATGATCAGCCACGCGTGATCAGTGTATAAGTGCATGATAGTGCCGGATCAGTGCATGATCAGTCACGTGATCAGTGCATGATTATCCACGTGATCAGGGTGCATCACCCACGTGTCACGTGATCATCAGTGAATGATAGCCACGTGATCAGTGCATGATCAGTCATCAGTGGATCAGCCACGTGCCATTCAGTCACGTGATCAGTTCATGATATGCCACGTGATCAGTGCATGATCATCGTGGTCAATCATGATAGCCCGTTTCATGCATCAGTCACAGGATCAGTGCCATGGGCAGTCACGTGATCATTGTTCATGATAGCCACGTGATCTGCATGATCTCAGGTAATCACGCGATCACTGCGTGATCACTGCACGTTATCACGTGTGCATGCATGAGTAACGTGATCTGTGCATGATCATCACGTGCACCAGGGCATCAGTGCATGTCACGTGATCACTGCATGATAGCTACCTGATCAGCGCATGATCATTCACGTGATCAGTGCCGTTCAGTCACGTGATCACTTCATGATCACCCACGTGTTCAGTGCATGATCATCCATGTGCTCAGTTCATGCGCAGTCATTCACTAACTGGATCAGTGCATGCGCAGGCACGGGATCAGTGCATGATAGCCAGGTGATCAGCGATTCTCAGTCAGGTGATCAGTGCATGATCATCCACGTGATCAGTGCATGTGCTATCACGTGATCAGTGCATGATAGCCAGGTGATCAGCGCTTGTCAGTCACGTGATCAGTGCATGTGCAGTCACGTGATCACTGCATGATCATCCACGTGATCAGTCATGCCCAGTCACGGGATCACTGCATGATACCAGGTGATTAGCGCATGATCAGTCACATGATCAGTGCCATTCAGTCACGGGATCACTGCATGCTCAGTCACCTGATCAGTTCATGAACAGCCACGAGATCAGTGCATGATCAGCCACGGGATCAGTGCATGATCATCCACCTAGTCAGTGCATGCCCAGTCACGAGATCAGTGCATGATAGCCACGTGATCCGCGCCTCTCAGTCCCGGGATCACTGCATGATAAACACGTGAACAGTGCATGGGCAGTCACATGATCAGCGCCATTCAGTCACGTCAAATCTGCATGACCATCCACGTGATCAGTGCATGTGCACTCAGGTGATCACTGCATGATAGCCACGTGATCAGCGCATGATCAGTCACATGATCAGCGCCATTCAGTCACGTGATCACTGCATGCTCAGTCACCAGGTCAGCAAAGAATCAGCCACGTGATCAGTGCCTGCTCAGTCACATGATCAGCGCCTGTCAGTCACTGATCACTGCATGATAAACACGTGATCAGTGCATGATCAGCCACGTGAGCAGTGCATGATCATCCATGTGATCAGTTCATGCGCAGTCACGTGATCAGTGCATGCACACTCAAGTTATCTGCGCCATTCAGTCACATGATCACTGCATGATCATCCACGTGATCAGTGCATTCGCAGTCACTTTATCACTGCATGATAGCCACGTGATCACGCATGATCAGTCACATGAGCAGCGCCTGTCTGTCGAGGTTTGGCGCCATCTTCCAAAGATAAAATTGCATTCCTATAGGGTGGATGTGTAATGGGTTTACAACAAAGGAAAGAATTTATTACCTTAAGGGTCTAAATTTGCTAACACCAAGGCCACTACTTATTTTTTCTACATACCAATTATATTAATTAATACACATTCAAGGATACAATTCAGGGGATGTGAAAACTTGGCAGCAAGCATTGGCTCATCAATGAAATCCTTTACTAGTCTTATTCTGACAGTTTCTAACTCTCCGAGAGGCTCTAAGTTATTTGAATATCTTAAACTTCCCGTGCCTCTGGAGGCTGGGAGACTGTAAACAATCATATGCATAGCTGTAGGAGTCCGGGTAAATTTGTCAGGCGAGTTAGAGAGCCATCTGAGGGGTTTGGATTTAAACACTCCTAATTGCCCAGGAACTTTATGAATTGGAGCTGTAAGATAACTCTTTGACAGAGAGATCAAGATGGTGGTGGGGGACAGCCCCCAGTAAACTCAGAGGTGAGAGCACAAAGCAATAAAGCAGGCAGACTCTGGTTTTCTGGGGGGTAGATGCTGGAGAATATCCAGGTGTACTCCTGAGGCTCGATCCCGCTTTTGCGTATGCAGAGCCTCCTTCCTCATGACCTTTGTCCAGAGTGGAATGCCTCACCGGCTCCCGGCACATGATCAGTGCGTGCTCAGTCACGATATCAGTGCATGATCAGCCTCATGATCACTGACTGCACAGTCACGTGATCAGCGCCTCTCAGTCACGTGACCACTGTATGATAAACACGTGATCATGTGAGTCAGGTGGCGATCAGCCAGCGTGATCCGTGCGTACAAAGTCACATGATCAGCGCCTGTCAGTCACTGATCACTGCAGGATAAACACGTGATCACTGCATGATGAGCCACGTGATCAGTGCCTGATCATCCACGTCAGCAGTGCAGGCGCAGTCACGTGATCAGTGCATGACAGCCACGTGATCAGCACATGATCAGTCACATAATCAGTGCCATTCAGTCACGTAATCACTGCAGGCTCACCTCTTTGATTATTGCCTCCTGACGCACATCATCAGTGCATGATAGCCACGTGATCAGTGCATGATTAGTCACATAATCAGTGTATGAACATCCACGAGATCAGTGCATGGGCTGTCATGTGATCAGTGCATGAGAGCCACGTGATCAGTGCATGATCAGTCCCGTGATCAGTACATGAGAGCCACGTGATCAGTGCATGATAGCCCCCTGATCAGTGCATGATCAGTCAATGATCAGTGCATGATCTGTCAAGTGATCAGTGTATGATCATCCACATGATCAGTGTCTTCCAAATTACGTGATCAGTGCATTATAGTCACGTGATCAGTGCATGATCATCACGTGATCATTGCATGGGCAGTCACGTGATCAGTGCATGATCTGTCACATGATCAGCGCCTTTCGGTCACGTAATCATTGCATGCTCAGTTACCTGATCAGTTCATGTTCAGCCACGTGATCAGTGCATGATCAGACACGTTGTCAGTGTATAATCAGCCACGTGATCAGTGCATGATAGCCATGTAATCAGTGCATCATCAGTCACATGATCAGTGCATGATCAGTCACGTGATCAGGGTACGATCATCCACGTGATCAGTGCATGTGCAGTCACATGATCAGTGAATGATAGCCACGTGATCAGTGCATGATGAGTCACGTGATCAGTGTATGATCAGCCACGTGATCAGTGCATGATAACCACTTGATCGGTGCATGATTATCCAAGTGATTAGTGCACACCCAGTCAGGTGATCACAGCATGATAGCCACGTGGTCAGCGCATGATCAGTCACGGGATCAGTGCCATTCAGTCAATTGATCAGTTCATGATATGCCACGTGATCAGTGCATGATCATCCAGGTAATCATTTCCTGCGCAGTCACGTGATCATTGCATGGGCAGTCACGTGATCATTGCATGATAGCCACGTGATCTGTGCCTCTCAGTCATGTGATCACTGCATGATAAACACGTTATCAGTGCATGCACAGTCACGTGATCACTGCATGGTCATCCACGTGATCAGGGCATGTGCAGTCACGTGATCACTGCATGATAGCTACGTGATCAGCGAATGATCATTCACGTGATCAGTGCCATCCAGTCACGTGATCACTTCATGATCACCCACGTGGTCAGTGCATGATCATCCATATGCTCAGTTCATGGGCAGTCACTGGATCAGTGCATGCGCAGTAACGTGATCTGTGCATGGTAGACACGTGATCAGTGCATGCGCAGGCACGTGATCAGTGCATGATAGCCAGGTGATCAGCGATTCTCAGTCAGGTGATCAGTGCATGATCATCCACGTGATCAGTGCATGTGCTACCACGTGATTAGTGCATGATAGCCAGGTGATCAGCAGCTTGTCAGTCACGTGATCAGTGCATGTGCAGTCACGTGATCACTGCATGATCATCCACGTGATCTGTCCTGCCCAGTCCCGTGATCACTGCATGATACCAGGTGATTAGCGCATGATCAGTCACATGATCAGTGCCATTCAGTCACGTGATCACTGCATGCTCAGTCACCTCTTCAGTTCATGAACAGCCACGAGATCAGTGCATGATCAGCCACGGGATCAGTGCATGATCAGCCACCTAGTCAGTGCATGCCCAGTCACGAGATCAGTGCATGATAGCCACGTGATCCGCGCCTCTCAGTCCCGGGATCACTGCATGATAAACACGTGAACAGTGCATGGGCAGTCACATGATCAGCGCCATTCAGTCACGTCAAATCTGCATGACCATCCACGTGATCAGTGCATGTGCACTCAGGTGATCACTGCATGATAGCCACGTGATCAGAGCATGAACAGTCACATGATCAGCGCCATTCAGTCACGTGATCACTGCATGCTCAGTCACCAGGTCAGCAAAGAATCAGCCACGTGATCAGTGCCTGCTCAGTCACGTGATCAGCGCCTGTCAGTCACTGATCACTGCATGATAAACACGTGATCAGTGCATGATCAGCCACGTGATCAGTTCATGCGCAGTCACGTGATCAGTGCATGCACACTCAAGTTATCTGCGCCATTCAGTCACATGATCACTGCATGATCATCCACGTGATCAGTGCATTCGCAGTCACTTTATCACTGCATGATAGCCACGTGATCACGCATGATCAGTCACATGAGCAGCGCCTGTCCGTCGAGGTTTGGCGCCATCTTCCAAAGATAAAATTGCATTCCTATAGGGTGGATGTGTAATGGGTTTACAACAAAGGAAAGAATTTATTACCTTAAGGGTCTAAATTTGCTAACACCAAGGCCACTACTTATTTTTTCTACATACCAATTATATTAATTAATACACATTCAAGGATACAATTCAGGGGATGTGAAAACTTGGCAGCAAGCATTGGCTCATCAATGAAATCCTTTACTAGTCTTATTCTGACAGTTTCTAACTCTCTGAGAGGCTCTAAGCTATTTGAATATCTTAAGTTTCCCGTGCCTCTGGAGGCTGGGAGACTGTAAACAATCATATGCATAGCTGTAGGAGTCCGGGTAAATTTGTCAGGCGAGTTAGAGAGCCATCTGAGGGGTTTGGATTTAAACACTCCTAATTGCCCAGGAACTTTACGAATTGGAGCTGTAAGATAACTCTTTGACAGAGAGATCAAGATGGTGGTGGGGGACAGCCCCCAGTAAACTCAGAGGTGAGAGCACAAAGCTATAAAGTAGGCAGACTCTGGTTTTTTGGGGGGGTAGATGCTGGAGAATATCCGGGTGGACTCCTGAGGCTTGATCCCGCATTTGAGTATGCAGAGCCTCCTTCCTCATGACCTTTGTCCAGAGTGGAATGCCTCACCGGCTCCCGGCACATGATCAGTGCGTGCACAGTCACGATATCAGTGCATGAGCATGATCAGCCTCGTGATCACTGACTGCACAGTCACGTGATCAGCGCCTCTCAGTCACGTGATCACTGTCTGATAAACACGTGATCAGTGAAAGATCAGCCACGTGATCACTGCATGCTCAGTCAGGTGATCAGTGCATGATCATCCACGTGATCAGTGCATGTGCTATCACGTGATCAGTGCATGATAGCCAGGTGATCAGCGCTTGTCAGTCACGTGATCAGTGCATGTGCAGTCACGTGATCACTGCATGATCATCCACGTGATCAGTCATGCCCAGTCACGTGATCACTGCATGATACCAGGTGATTAGCGCATGATCAGTCACATGATCAGTGCCATTCAGTCACGGGATCACTGCATGCTCAGTCACCTGATCAGTTCATGAACAGCCACGAGATCAGTGCATGATCAGCCACGGGATCAGTGCATGTTCATCCACTTAGGCAGTGCATGCCCAGTCACGAGATCAGTGCATGATAGCCACGTGATCCGCGATTACGTAGCCTGATTAGTCATGACCAGTGCCTCTCAGTCCGGGATCACTGCATGATAAACACGTGAACAGTGCATGGGCAGCTCTTTGATCAGCGCCATTCAGTCACGTCAAATCTGCATGACCATCCACGTGATCAGTGCATGTGCACTCAGGTGATCACTGCATGATAGCCACGTGATCAGCGCATGATCAGTCACATGATCAGCGCCATTCAGTCACTTGGTTGATCACTGCATGCTCAGTCACCAGGTCAGCAAAGAATCAGCCACGTGATCAGGTGCCTGCTCAGTCACATGATCAGCGCCTGTCAGTCACTGATCACTGCATGATAAACACGTGATCAGTGATGATCAGCCACGTGAGGGCAGTGCATGATCATCCATGTGATCAGTTCATGCGCGCAGTCACGTGATCAGTGCATGCACACTCAAGGTTATCTCGCCATTCAGTCACATGATCACTGCAGGTTTCATCCACGTGATCAGTGCATTTAGGTGATTTACATCATCTTTATCACTGCATGATAGCCACGTGATCACGCATGATCAGTCACATGAGCAGCGCCTGTCTGTCGAGGTTTGCGCCATCTTCCAAAGATAAAATTGCATTCCTATAGGGTGGATGTGTAATGGGTTTACAACAAAGGAAAGAATTTATTACCTTAAGGGTCTAAATTTACTAACACCAAGGCCACTACTTATTTTTTTCTACATACCAATTATATTAATTAATACACATTCAAGGATACAATTCAGGGGATGTGAAAACTTGGCAGCAAGCATTGGCTCATCAATGAAATCCTTTACTAGTCTTATTCTGACAGTTTCTAACTCTCTGAGAGGCTCTAAGTTATTTGAATATCTTAAAGTTTCCCGTGCCTCTGGAGGCTGGGAGACTGTAAACAATCATATGCATAGCTGTAGGAGTCCGGGTAAATTTGTCAGGCGAGTTAGAGAGCCATCTGAGGGTTTGGATTTAAACACTCCTAATTGCCCAGGAACTTTATGAATTGGAGCTGTAAGATAACTCTTTGACAGAGATCAAGATGGTGGTGGGGACAGCCCCAGTAAATTCAGAGGTGAGAGCACAAAGCTATAAAGTAGGCAGACTCTGGTTTTTTTGGGGGTAGATGCTGGAGAATAACCGGGTGGACTCCTGAGGCTTGATCCCGCATTTGTGTATGCAGAGCCTCCTTCCTCATGACCTTTGTCCAGAGTGGAATGCCTCACCGGCTCCCGGCACATGATCAGTGCGTGCTCAGTCACGATATCAGTGCATGATCAGCCACGTGATCACTGACTGCACAGTCACGTGATCAGCGCCTCTCAGTCACTTGACCACTGTATGATAAACACGTGATCAGTGAACGATCAGCCACGTGATCAGTGCCTACAAAGTCACATGATCAGCGCCTGTCAGTCACTGATCACTGCATGATAAACACGGGATCAGTGCATGATGAGCCACGTGATCAGTGCCTGATCATCCACGTCATCAGTGCATGCGCAGTCATGTGATCAGTGCATGACAGCCACGTGATCAGCACATGATCAGTCACATAATCAGTGCCATTCATTCACGTAATCACTGCAGGCTCACCTCTTTGATTATTGCCTCCTGACGCACATCATCAGTGCATGATAGCAACGAGATCAGTGCATGATTAGTCACATAATCAGTGTATGAACATCCACGAGATCAGTGCATGGTCTGTCACGTGATCAGTGCATGAGAGCCACGTGATCAGTGCATGATCAGTCACGTGATCAGTACATGAGAGCCACGTGATCAGTGCATGATAGCCCCCTGATCAGTGCATGATCAGTCAATGATCAGTGCATGATCTGTCAAGTGATCAGTGTATGATCATCCACATGATCAGTGTCTTGATCATCACGTGATCAGTGCATTATAGTCACGTGATCAGTGCATGATCATGATAGCCGTGATCAGTGCATGATCAGTCACGTGATCAGTGCATGATCTGTCACATGATCAGCACCTTTCGGTCACGTAATCATTGCATGCTCAGTTACCTGATCAGTTCATGATCAGCCAGGTGATCAGTGCATGATCAGACACGTGATCAGTGTATAATCAGCTACGTGATCAGTGCATGATAGCCATGTAATCAGTGCATCATCAGTCACATGATCAGTGCATGATCAGTCACGTGATCAGGGTACGATCATCCACGTGATCAGTGCAAGGGAAGTCACATGATCAGTGAATGATAGCCACGTGATCAGTGCATGATGAGTCACGTGATCAGTGTATGATCAGCCACGTGATCAGTGCATGATAACCACGTGATCAGTGCATGATCATCCACGTGATTAGTGCACACCCAGTCACGTGATCACAGCATGATAGCCACGTGGTCAGCGCATGATCAGTCACAGGATCAGTGCCATTCAGTCACGTGATCAGTTCATGATATGCCACGTGATCAGTGCATGATCATCCAGGTAATCATTTCATGCGCAGTCACGTGATCATTGCATGGGCAGTCACGTGATCATTGCATGATAGCCACGTGATCTGTGCCTCTCAGTCATGTGATCACTGCATGATAAGCACGTTATCAGTGCATGCACAGTCACGTGATCACTGCATGGTCATCCACGTGATCAGGGCATGTGCAGTCACGTAATCACTGCATGATCACGTGATCAGCGAATGATCATTCACGTGATCAGTGCCATCCAGTCACGTGATCACTTCATGATCACCCACGTGGTCAGTGCATGATCATCCATGTGCTCAGTTCATGGGCAGTCACTGGATCAGTGCATGCGCAGTAACGTGATCTGTGCATTGTAGACTCGTGATCAGTGCATGCGCAGGCACGTGATCAGTGCATGATAGCCAGGTGATCAGCGATTCTCAGTCAGGTGATCAGTGCATGATCATCCACGTGATCAGTGCATGTGCTATCACGTGATCAGTGCATGATAGCCAGGTGATCAGCAGCTTGTCAGTCACGTGATCAGTGCATGTGCAGTCACGTGATCACTGCATGATCATCCACGTGATCAGTCATGCCCAGTCCCGTGATCACTGCATGATACCAGGTGATTAGCGCATGATCAGTCACATGATCAGTGCCATTCAGTCACGTGATCACTGCATGCTCAGTCACCTCTTTAGTTCATGAACAGCCACGAGATCAGTGCATGATCAGCCACGGGATCAGTGCATGATCAGCCACCTAGTCAGTGCATGCCCAGTCACGAGATCAGTGCATGATAGCCACGTGATCCGCGCCTCTCAGTCCCGGGATCACTGCATGATAAACACGTGAACAGTGCATGGGCAGTCACATGATCAGCGCCATTCAGTCACGTCAAATCTGCATGACCATCCACGTGATCAGTGCATGTGCACTCAGGTGATCACTGCATGATAGCCACGTGATCAGCGCATGATCAGTCACATGATCAGCGCCATTCAGTCACGTGATCACTGCATGCTCAGTCACCAGGTCAGCAAAGAATCAGCCACGTGATCAGTGCCTGCTCAGTCACGTGATCAGCGCCTGTCAGTCACTGATCACTGCATGATAAACACGTGATCAGTGCATGATCAGCCCACGTGATCAGTTCATGATCAGTCACGTGATCACGTGATCAGTGCATGCACACTCAAGTTATCTGCGCCATTCAGTCACATGATCACTGCATGATCATCCACGTGATCAGTGCATTCGCAGTCACTTTATCACTGCATGATAGCCACGTGATCAGGCATGATCAGTCACATGAGCAGCGCCTGTCCGTCGAGGTTTGGCGCCATCTTCCAAAGATAAAATTGCATTCCTATAGGGTGGATGTGTAATGGGTTTACAACAAAGGAAAGAATTTATTACCTTAAGGGTCTAAATTTGCTAACACCAAGGCCACTACTTATTTTTTCTACATACCAATTATATTAATTAATACACATTCAAGGATACAATTCAGGGGATGTGAAAACTTGGCAGCAAGCATTGGCTCATCAATGAAATCCTTTACTAGTCTTATTCTGACAGTTTCTAACTCTCTGAGAGGCTCTAAGCTATTTGAATATCTTAAGTTTCCCGTGCCTCTGGAGGCTGGGAGACTGTAAACAATCATATGCATAGCTGTAGGAGTCCGGGTAAATTTGTCAGGCGAGTTAGAGAGCCATCTGGGGTTTGGATTTAAACACTCCTAATTGCCCAGGAACTTTCACAATTGGAGCTGTAAGATAACTCTTTGACAGAGATCAAGATGGTGGTGGGGACAGCCCCAGTAAACTCAGAGGTGAGAGCACAAAGCTATAAATAGGCAGACTCTGGTTTTTTGGGGGTAGATGCTGGAGAATATCCGGTGGACTCCTGAGGCTTGACCCGCATTTGCTTATGCAGAGCCTCCTTCCTCATGACCTTTGTCCAGAGTGGAATGCCTCACGGCTCCCGGCACATGATCAGTGCGTGCTCAGTCACGATATCAGTGCATGATCAGCCACGTGATCACTGACTGCACACTCACGTGATCAGCGCCTCTCAGTCGCGTGATCACTGTTTGATAAACGCGTGATCAGTGAGCGATCAGCCACGTGATCACTGCATGCTCAGTCAGGTGATCAGTGCATGATCATCCACGTGATCAGTGCATGTGCTATCAGGTGATCAGTGCATGATCAGCCAGGTGATCACTGCTTGTCAGTCACGTGATCAGTGCATGTGCAGTCACGTGATCAGTGCATGATCATCCACGTGATCAGTCATGCCCAGTCACGTGATCAGTGCATGATAGCCAGGTGATCAGCGCATGATCAGTCACATGATCAGTGCCATTCAGTCACGTGATCACTGCATGCTCAGTCACCTCTCAGTTCATGAACAGCCACGTGATCAGTGCATGATCATCCGTGATCAGTGCATGCCCAGTCACGAGATCAGTGCATGATAGCCACGTGATCAGCGCCTCTCAGCCTCCCGGGATCACTGCATGATAAACACGTGAACAGTGCATGGGCAGTCACGTGATCAGTGCCATTCAGTCACGCGTCAAATCTGCATGACCATCCACGTGATCAGTGCATGTGCACTCAGGTGATCACTGCATGATAGCCACGTGATCAGTGCATGATCAGTCACATGATCAGCGCCATTCAGTCACGTGATCAGTGCATGATCAGTCACCAGGTCAGCAATGATCAGCCACGTGATCAGTGCCTTATCAGTCACGTGATCAGTGCCTGTCAGTCACGGATCAGTGCATGATAAACACGTGATCAGTGCATGATCAGCCACGTGAGCAGTGCATGATCATCCATGTGATCAGTTCATGATCATTGCGTGATCAGTGCATACCTCAAGTTATTGCGCCATTCAGTCAGGTGATCACTGTGCATGATCATCCACGTGATCAGTGCATATAATCAGTCACTTTATCACTGCATGATAGCCACGTGATCAGTGCATGATCAGTCACATGATCAGTGCCTGTCCGTCGTGGTTTGGTGCCATCTTCAAAGATAAAATTGCATTCTATAGGGTGGATGATAATGGGTTTACAACAAAGGAAAGAATTTATTAGTTAAGGGTCTAAATTTGCTAACACCGTGGCCACTACTTATTTTTTCGTGATCAATTATATTAATTAATACACATTCGTGATACAATGCAGGGATGTGAAAACTTGCATCATTGGCTCATCAATGAAATCCTTTACTAGTCTTATTCTGACAGTTTCTAACTCTCTGTGAGGCTCTAAGCTATTTGAATATCTTAAGTTTCCCGTGCCTCTGGAGGCTGGGAGACTGTAAACAATCATATGCATAGCTGTAGGAGTCCGGGTAAATTTGTCAGGCGTGTTAGAGCCACGCCATCTGAGTGTTTGGATTTAAACACTCCTAATCATTTCATTGGAGCTGTAAGATCACTCTTTGACAGAGAGATCAAGATGGTGGTGGGGACAGCCCCAGTAAACTCAGAGGTGAGCACAAAGCTATAAATAGGCAGACTCTGGTTTTTGGGGGTAGATGCTGGAGAATATCCGGGTGGACTCTGAGGCGTGATCCGCATTTGCTTATGCAGAGCCTCCTTCCTCATGACCTTTGATCAGAGTGGAATGCCTCACCAATCGGCACATGATCAGTGCGTGCTCAGTCACGTGATCAGTGCATGATCATTCACGTGATCGTGATCACTGACTGCACAGTCACGTGATCAGCGCCTCTCAGTCACGTGATCAGTGCATGATATCCACGTGATCAGTGAGCGATCAGCCACGTGATCACTGCATGCTCAGTCAGGTGATCAGTGCATGATCAGCCACGTGATCAGTGCATGTGCAGTCACGTGATCAGTGCCTGTCAGCCAGGTGATCAGCGCTTGTCAGTCACGTGATCAGTGCATGTGCAGTCACGTGATCACTGCATGATCATCCACGTGATCAGTCATGGGCAGTCACGTGATCAGTGCATGATAGCCAGGTGATCAGCGCATGATCAGTCACATGATCAGTGCCATTCAGTCACGTGATCAGTGCATGATCAGTCACCTGATCAGTTCATGAACAGCCACGAGATCAGTGCATGTTCAGCCCCACGTGATCAGTGCATGCCCAGTCACGTGATCAGTGCATGATAGCCCACGTGATCGCGCCTCTCAGTCCGTGATCACTGTGCATGATAAACACGTGAACAGTGCATGGGCAGTCACATGATCAGCGCCATTCAGTCACGTCAAATCTGCATGACCAGCCACGTGATCAGTGCATGATCACTCAGGTGATCAGTGCCTGATCAGCCACGTGATCAGCGCATGATCAGTCACATGATCAGCGCCATTCAGTCCTGCGTGATCACTGCATGCTCCAGTCACCAGGTCAGCTGATCAGCCGCGTGATCAGTGCCTGCTCAGTCACGTGATCATTGTCTGTCAGTCACTGATCACTGCATGATAAACACGTGATTTGTGCATGATCAGCCACGTGATCAGTGCATGATCATCCATGTGATCAGTTCATGATCAGTCACGTGATCAGTGCATGCACACTCAAGTTATCTCGCCATTCAGTCACATGATCATCTGCATGATCATCCACGTGATCAGTGCATTCGCAGTCACTTTATCACTGCATGATAGCCACGTGATCAGGCATGATCAGTCACATGAGCAGCTGCCTGATCCTGCGTCGAGGTTTGGTGCCATCTTCCAAAGATAAAATTGCATTCCTATAGGGTGGATGTGATGGGTTTACAACAAAGGAAAGAATTTATTACCTTAAGGGTCTAAATTGCCTAACACCAAGGCCACTACTTATTTTTTCTACATACCAATTATATTAATTAATACACATTCAAGGATACAATTCAGGGATGTGAAAACTTGGCAGCAAGCATTGGCTCATCAATGAAATCCTTTACTAGTCTTATTCTGACAGTTTCTAACTCTCTGAGAGGCTCTAAGCTATTTGAATATCTTATGTTTCCCGTGCCTCTGGAGGCTGGGAGACTGTAAACAATCATATGCATAGCTGTAGGAGTCCGGGTAAATTTGTCAGGCGAGTTAGAGAGCCATCTGAGGGGTTTGGATTTAAACACTCCTAATTGCCCAGGAACTTTGATCAGTGCATGAGCTGTAAGATAACTCTTTGACAGAGAGATCAAGATGGTGGTCAGGGACAGCCCCAGTAAACTCAGAGGTGAGAGCACAAAGCTATAAAGTAGGCAGACTCTGGTTTTTTTGGGGGTAGATGCTGGAGAATATCCGGGTGGACTCTGAGGCTTGATCCCGCATTTGCGTATGCAGTGCCTGATCCTCATGACCTTTGTCCAGAGTGGAATGATCTCACGGCTCCCGGCACGTGATCAGTGCGTGATCAGTCACGATATCAGTGCATGAGCATGATCAGCCACGTGATCACTGACTGACAGTCACGTGATCAGTGCGCCTCTCAGTCACGTGATCACTGCATGATAAACACGTGATCAGTGAAGCGATCAGCCACGTGATCACTGCATGCTCAGTCAGGTGGTCAGTTCATGATCAGCCACGTGATCCGTGCATGCACAGTCCCGTGATCAGTGCCTGATCAGTCACGTGATCAGTGCATGATAAACACGTGATCAGTGCATGATCAGCCACGTGATCAGTGCCTGATCATCACGCCAGCAGTGCATGGGCAGTCACGTGATCAGTGCATGAGAGCCACGTGATCAGTGCATGATCAGCGCCATTCGTCGTCATCAGTGCATGATCAGCCACGTGATCAGTGCATGATCAGCCACGTGATCAGTGCATGCTCAGTCACGTGATCTGTGCTTGATCAGCCACGTGATCAGTGCGTGATCATCCACGATCAGCAGTGCATGCGCAGTCACGTGATCAGTGCATGAGAGCCACGTGATCAGATTCCCCGTGATCAGTGCATGATTCAGTCACGTGATCAGTGCATGATAGCCACGTGATCAGTGTATGATCAGCCACGTGATCAGTGCCTGCAGAGTCACGTGATCAGGGCCTGCTGAGCTGCGTGATTCCTGATCAGAGCTCATCTGCAGTGTATGATGCCAGCTGAGCTCAGCGCGTGATTCCTGTCTGCTCATCTGCTTGACGTGATTGTCAGCGGAGCTGCGTGATTCCTGGCTGCTCATCTGCTTGACAATGATCAGCCACAGCGTGATTCCTGCCTGCTCATCTGTGATGATTGCCAGCTGAACCCACGTGATTCTGGTGCTCATCTGCTTGATAATTGCCAGCTGAGCTCTGTGATTCACTACCTGCTCATCTGCTTGATAATTGCCAGCTGAGCTGCGTGATTCCACCTGCTCATCTGCTTGATAATTGCCAGCTGAGCTGTGTGATACCTGTCTGCTCATCTGCTTGATTATTGCCAGCTGACCTGCGTGATTCCTGCCTGCACATCTGCTTGAAAATTGCCAGCTGAGCCGTGTGATTCCTGCCTTCTCAGCTGCTTGATTATTGCCAGCTGAGCCAAATGAATCGTCACCGCTGAAGTCCATGATAATTGCCTGCTGATTGCGTGATTCGTGCATGCTCAGCTCTTTGATTATTGTCTCCTGAGGCACATCGTCAGTGCATGATAGCCACGTGATCAGCTCAAGATCAGCGCCATTCAGACCTGTGATCACTGCATGCGCAATCACGTGATCCCTGCATTATAGCTAGGTGATCAGTGCATGATCAGCCACGTGATCAGTGCATGAGAGCCACGTGATCAGTGCATGATCAGTCACGTAATCAGTGCGTGATCAGTGCGTGATGAAGAGTCACGTGATCGGTGCATGATTAGCCACGTGATCAGTGCATGATAGCCACGTGATCAGTGCATGATCAGTCACGTGATGAGTGCAAGATCTATCACGTGATCAGTGTATGATCATCCACGTCATCAGTGCATGTGCAGTCAAATGATCAGTGCATGATAGCCACGTGATCAGTGCATGATATGTCACGTGATCAGTGCATGATCAGTCGCGTGATTGGTGCATGATCAGCCAGGTGATCAGTGCATGGTAGCCAGGTGATCAGTGCACGATCATTCACGTGATCAGTGCATGATCAGCCAGGTGATCAGTGCATGATCATTCACGTGATCAGTGTATGATCAGCCACGTGATCAGTGCATGATAGCCACGTGATCACTGTATGATCATCCACGTGATCCGTGCATAATCAGTCACGTGACCAGTGCATGGGCAGTCACGTGATCCGTGCATGATAGCCATGTGATCAGTGCATGATCAGCCACGTGATCAGTGCATGATAGCCACGTGATCACTGTATGATCATCCATATGATCCGTGCATAATCAGTCACGTGATCAGTGCATGGGCAGTCACGTGATCCGTGCATGATAGCCACGTTATCAGTGCATGATCAGTCAAGTGATCAGTGCATGATCAGCCACGTGATCAGTGAATGATAGCCACGTGATCAGTGCATGATCAGTCATGTGATCAGTGTATGATAAGCCACGTGAACAGTGCGTGCTCACTCACATGATCAGGACCTGCTGAGCTGCCTGATTCCTGTCTGCTCAGTTGCTTGACAATTGCCAGCTGAGCTGCATGATTCCTCCCTGTCATCTGCTTGACATTGCCAGCTGTGCTGCGTAATTCCTGCCTGCTCAGCTGCTTGATTATTGCCATCTGAGCAGCATGATTCATCATAGATCAGCTCCATGATTATTGCCTGCTGATTGTGTGATTCGTGCCTACTCAGCTCTTTAATTATTGCCTCCAGAGCCACATGATCAGTGTATGATAGCAAACATGATCAGTGCATGATCAGTCACATGTTCAGCGCCATTCCGTCACGTGATCACTACATCATAGTCAAGTGATCAGTCCATGCTCAGTCATGGTATCAGTGCGTGATCAGCCACGTGATCAGTGCATGACCAGTCACGAGATCAATGGCATGATAGCCACGTGATCAGTGAATAATAGCAACGTGAGCAGTGCATGATCAGTCACGTGGTCAGTGCATGGGCAGTCACATGATCAGTGAATGAGAGCCACTGGATCAGTGCATGATCAGTCAAGTGATCAGTCCATGATCAGGCACGTGATCAGTGCATGATAGCCAACTGAACAATGCATCATCAGCCACGTGATAAGTGCATGTTAGCCACGTGATCAATGCATGATCAGCCACGTGATCAGTGCATGACCAGTCACGAGATCAATGGCATGATAGCCACGTGATCAGTGAATGATAGCAACGTGAGCAGTGCATGATCAGTCACGTGGTCAGTGCATGGGCAGCCACATGATCAGTGAATGAGAGCCACTGGATCAGTGCATGACAGCCACGTGACCAGTGCATGATCAGCCAACTGATCAGTGCATGATAGCCAGGAGATCAGTGCATGATCAGTCACGTGATCAGTGCATGATCATTCACGTGATCAGTGCATGATAGCCACGTGACCAGTGCATGATCAGCCAACTGATCAGTGCATGATAGCCAGGAGATCAGTGCATGATCAGTCACGTGATCAGTGCATGATCATTCATGTGATCAGTGCATGATAGCCACGTGACCAGTGCATGATCAGCCAACTGATCAGTGCATGATAGCCACGTGATCAGTGCATGATCATTCACGTGAGCAGTGCATGATAGCCAAGTGACCAATGCATGATCAGTCACGTGATCAGTGCATGTTAGTCACGTGACCAGTGCATTTTAGCCACGTGATAAATGCATGATCAGCCACGTGATCCGTGCATGATCAGTCACGTGATAAGTGCATGATCAGCCACGTGATCAGTGCATGATAGCCACGAGACCAGTGCATGATCAGCCAACTGATCAGTGCATGATAGCCAGGAGATCAGTGCATGATCAGTCACGTGATCAGTGTATGATCATCCATGTAATCAGTGCATGCACAGTCTCGTGATCAGTGCATGATAGCCTCGTGATCAGTGCATGATCAGTTATGTGATCAGTGAATGCACAGTCACGTGATCAGTGCATGATAGCCAGGTGATCAGTGCATGATCATTCACGTCATCAGTGCATGATAGCCACCTGATCAGTGCATGATCAGTCACGTGATCAGTGCATAATCTGTCCCGTGATCAAGGTATGATCATCCACGTGGTCAGTGCATGCGCAGTCACGTGATCAGGTGTGCATGATTCTTGCCTGATCAGTGCGATCAGCCGCGTGATCAGTGCATGATCTGTCACGTGAACAGTGCATGTTCAGCCACGTGATCAGTGCATGTGCATGATCAGCCAGGTGATCAGTGCATGATCAGCCACGTGATCAGTGTATGATCAGCCACGTGAAGTGCATGATCAGCCACGTGATCAGTGCTCAGTCACAGTGATTAGTCACCTGATCCTGCATGATCAGCCACGTGATTCCTGCCTGCTCATCTGCAGTTGACAGTCACGCCAGCTGATGATCAGCCACGTGATTCCTGGCTGCTCATCTGCTTGATATGATTGCCAGCAGTGCATGAGCTGTCACGTGATCAGTGCTGACCAGCTCACGTGATCAGTGATGATTGCCAGCTGATCAGGAGCAGCGTGATCAGTGATTCGACCTGCTCATCTGCTTGATAGCCATCGTGCCAGCTGAGCTGTGTGATACCTGTCTGCTCATCTGCTTGATTATTGCCAGCTGAGTGCATGCTCAGCCGTGATTGCCTGCCTGCACATCTGCTTGAGCCACGTGATCAGTGCCAGCTGAGCCGTGTGATTTCTGCCTTCTCAGCTGCTTGATTGTGCCAGCTGAGCCAAATGAATCACCACCGCTGAAGTCCATGATAATTGCCTGCTGATTGCGTGATTCGTGCATGCTCAGCTCTTTGATTATTGTCTCCTGAGGCACATCGTCAGTGCATGATAGCCACGTGATCAGCTCATGATCAGCGCCATTCAGACCTGTGATCACTGCATGTGCAATCACGTGATCCCTGCATTATAGCTAGGTGATCAGTGCATGATCAGCCACGTGATCAGTGCATGAGAGCCACGTGATCAGTGCATGATCAGTGTATAATCAGCCACGTGATCAGTGCATGAAGAGTCACGTGATCGGTGCTTGTTAGCCACGTGATCAGTGCATGATAGCCACGTGATCAGTGCATGATTAGTCACGTGATGAGTGCAAGATCTATCACGTGATCAGTGTATGATCATCCACGTCATCAGTGCATGTGCAGTCAAATGATCAGTACATGATAGCGATGTGATTAGTGCATGATATGTCACGTGATCAGTGCATGATCAGCTATGTGATTGGTGCATGATAGCCAGGTAATCAGTGCATGGTAGCCAGGTGATCAGTGCATGATCATTCACGTGATCAGTGTATGATCAGCCACGTGATCAGTGCATGATAGCCACGTGATCAGTGCATTATCAGTCACGTGATCAGTGCATGGGCACTCACGTTATCAGTGCATGATAGGTACACGATCAGTGCACGATCAGTCACATAATCAGTGCATGATCAGCCACGTGATCAAATCATGATAGTAACTTTATAAGTGCATTATCATTTACATGATCAGTGCATGGGCAGTCACGTGATCAGTGTATGATCAACCATGTAATCAGTGCATGCGCAGTCACGTGATCAGTGTATGAACAACCATGTGATCAGTGCATGATCAGTCACATGATCCATGCATGATCAGCCACGTTATCTGTGCATGATCAGCCATATGATCAGTGCATGATTAGTCACCTGATCAGTGCATGATCAGTCTCGTGATCAGTGCATACGCAGTCACGTGATCAGTGAATGATAGACATGAGATCAGTGATTGCACAGTCACGTGATCTTGGCCTCCTGAGCTGCGTGATTCCTGCCTGCTCATCTGCTTGACAATTGCCAGCTGAGCTGCGTGATTCCTGTCTGCTCATATGCTTGATTATTGCCAGCTGAGCTGCATGATTCCTGCCTGCTCATCTGCTTCATACTTGCCAGGTGAGCTGCATGATTCCTCCCTGCTCATCTGATTGACAGTGGCAAGCTGAGCTTCGTGATTCCTGCCTGCCCTTCTGTTTGATAACTGCCAGCTGAGCTGGGTGATTTCTGCCTGCTCATATGCTTGATTATTGCCAGCAGAGCTGCGTGATCTGCCTTCTCATCTGCTTGATAATTGCCAGATAAGATGCGTGATTCCTGCCTGATAATCTGCCTGACAATTGCTAGTTGAGCTGCGTGATTCCTGCCTGCTCAGCTGCTTGATAATTGCCAGCTGAGCTGCGTGATTCCACCTGCTCATCTGCTTGATAATTGCCAGCTGAGCTGTGTGATACCTGTCTGCTCATCTGCTTGATTATTGCCAGCTGACCTGCGTGATTCCTGCTTTCTCATCTGCTTGATTATTGCCAGCTGAGCTGTGTGATCCTGCCTTCTCAACTGCTTGATAATTGCCAGCTAAGCTGCGTGATTCCTGCCTGATAATCTGCTTGACAATTGCTAGCTGAGCTGCGTGATTCTTGCCTGCTCAGCTGCTTGATTATTGCCGGTTGACCAGCATGATTCATCACAGCTGAGCTCCATGATTATTGCCTGCTGATTGGGTGATTCGTGCCTGCTCAGCTCTTTGATTATTGCCTCCTGAGGCACATCATCTGTGAATGAGAGCCACACAATCAGCACATGATCATTCACTTCATCAGTGCCATTCAGTCACGTGATCACTGCATCGTCAGTCACCTGTACATTTCATGATCAGCCACTTGATCATTGCATGATCAGCCACGTGATCAGTGTATGATCAGCCACGTGATCAGTGCATGAGCAATCACGTGATAAATGCATGATAGCCACGTGATCAGTGCTTGATCAGTCACATGATCAGTGTATGATCATCCCAGTGATAAGTTCATGAGCAGTCACGTGATCAGTGCAAGACCAGCTACGTGATCAGTGCATGATAGCCAGGTGATAAGGGCATGATCAGTCTCCTGATCAGTGTATGATCAGCCATGTGAACAGTGCGTGCTGTCACGTGATCAGGGCCTGCTGAGCTGCGTGATTCCTGTCTACTCAGCTGCTTAAAAATTCCCAGCTGAGCTGCGTGATTCCTGCCTGCTCATCTGCTAGATAATTGCCAGCTGAGCTGCGTGATACCTGCCTGCTCATCTGCTTGATAATTGCCAGCTGAGCTGCGTGATTCCTGCCAGCTCATCTGCTTGACAATTGCCAGCTGAGCCGTGTGATAGCTGCCTGTTAAGCTGCTTGATTACTGCCAGCTGAGCAGCATGATTCGTCACAGCTGAGGTCCCTGATTATTGCCTGCTGATTGAGGGATTCGTGCCTGCTCAGCTCTTTGATTATTGCCCTCTGAGGCACATCATCAGTGTATGATAGACACGTGATCAGTGGATGATCAGTCACGTGATCAGTGCATGGGAAGTCACATGATCAGTGAATGATAGCCATGTGATCAGTGCATACAGTTACGTGATCAGTTCATGATAGCCACGTGATCAATGCATGATAGCCAGGTGATCAGTGCATACAGTCCCCTGATCAGTGCATGATCTATCACGTGATCAGTGCATTATAGCTACATGATCAGTGCAGGATAAGCCACGTGATCAGTGCATAATAGCCACAGGTCAGTGCATGATAGCCAACTGAACAGTACATTATCACTCACGTGATCAGTGCATAGGCAGTCACGTGATCAGTGCATGATAGCTACGTCATCAGTGCATGATCAGTCACGTGGTCAGTGTATGATCATCCAAGAGATCAGTGCATGCCCAATAACGTGATTAGTGCATGATAAGACACGTAAGCAGTGCATGATAGCCACGTGATCAGTGCATGATCAGTCACGTGATCAGTGCATGAGCAATCATGTCATCAGTGCATGATCAGTCATGTGGTCAGTGTATTATCATGCAAGAGATCAGTGCATGATCAGACACGTGATCAGTGCATGAGCAGTCACGTGATCAGTGTATGATCATCCACGTGATCAGTGCATGCGAAGTCACGTGACCAGTGCATGATCAGCTACGTGATCAGTGCACGATAGCCACGTAATCAGTGCATGATAGCAAAGTGATCAGTGAATGATCACTCACGTGATCATTGCATGATCAGTCTGGTGATCAGTGCATGATCTGTTACGTGATCAGTGCATGATAGCCAGGTGATCAGTGCATGATCAGCCACGTGATCAGTACATGATAGCCACGTGATCAGTGTATGAGCATCCACGTGGTCAGTGCATGATCAGTCACGTGATCCGTGCATGATAGCCACGTGATCAGTGTATGAACAGTCACGTGATCCGTGCATGATAGCCAGGTGATCAGTGCATGAAAGCCTCCTGATCAGTGCATGATCAGTCACGTGATCAGTGCATGATCTGTCATCGCGCATGATCAGTCACGTGATCAGTGCATGATCAGCCACGTGATCAGTGCATGATCAGCCACGTGATCAGTGCATGATCAGCCACGTGATCAGTGCATGATCAGCCACGTGATCAGTGCATGATCAGCCACGTGATCAGTGCATGATCAGTCACGTGATCAGTGCATGATCAGCCACGTGATCAGTGCATGTGCAGTCTCATGATCAGTGTATGATCAGGCACGTGATCAGTGCATGATCAGCCACGTGATCAGTGCATGATCAGTCACGTGATCAGTGCATGATCAGCGTGATCAGTGCATGATCAGCCACGTGATCAGTGCATGATCACCACGTGTGATCAGTGCATGATCAGTTCCATGTGATCAGTGCATGATCAGGCACGTGATCAGTGCATGATCAGTCACGTGATCAGTGCATGATCAGCCACGTGATCAGTGCATGATCAGCCACGTGATCAGTGCATGATCAGTCACGTGATCAGTGCATGATCAGTCAGGTGATCAGTGCATGATCAGCCACGTGATCAGTGCATGATCATCCACGTGATCAGTGCATGATCAGTCACGTGATCAGTGTATGATCAGCCACGTGATCAGTGCATGATCAGCCACGTGATCAGTGCATGATCAGCCACGTGATCAGTGCATGATCAGTCACGTGATCAGTGCATGATCAGCCACGTGATCAGTGCATGATCAGCCACGTGATCAGTGCATGATCAGTCACGTGATCAGTGCATGATGTCACGTGATCAGTGCATGATCAGGATCACATGATCAGTGCATGATCAGCCACGTGATCAGTGCATGACCAGCCACGTGATCAGTGCATGATCAGTCACGTGATCAGTGCATGATCAGCCACGTGATCAGTGCATGATCAGCCACGTGATCAGTGCATGATCAGCCACGTGATCAGTGCATGATTAGCCACGATGATCAGTGCATGATCAGCCACGTGATCAGTGTATGATCAGCCACGTGATCAGTGCATGATCAGCCACATGATCAGTGCATGATCAGTCACGTGATCAGTGCATGATCAGCCACGTGATCAGTGCATGATCAGGCATGTGATCAGTGCATGATCAGTCACGAGATCAGTGAATGATCAGTCACGTGATCAGTGCATGATCAGTCACGTGATCAGTGCATGATCAGCCACGTGATCAGTGCATGATCAATTACGTGATCAGTGCATGATCAGTCACGTGATCAGTGCATGATCAGTCACGTGATCAGTGTATGATCAGCCACGCGTGTCAGTGCATGATCAGAGCACGTGATCAGTGAATGATCAGCCGCGTGATCAGTGCATGATCAGCCACGTGATCAGTGCATGATCACTCACGTGATCAGTGTATGATCAGCCATGTGTTCAGTGCATGATCAGACACGTGATGATGATTGCCAATGCATGATAGCCACGTGATCAGTGCATGCACAGTCACATGAGCAGTGCATGATCAGCGCACGTGATCAGTGCATGATCAGGCAAATGATCAGTGCATGATCAGTCACGTGATCAGTGCATGATCAGCCACGGATCAGTGCATGATCAGCCACGTGATCAGTGCATGATCAATCACGTGATCAGTGCATGTTCAGCCACGTGATTAGTGCATGATAAGCCATGAGATCAGTGTATTATCAGTCACGTGATCAGTGCATGATCACCACGTGATCAGTGCATGATTGCCATGTGATCATTGCATGATAGCCATGTGATCAGTGCATGATAGTCACGTGATCAGTGTATGATCAGCCACGTGATCAGTGCATGATCAGCCACGTGATCAGTGCATGATCAGTCACGTGATCAGTGAATGATCAGTCATGTGATCAGTGCATGATCAGCCATGTGATCAGTGCATGATCACTCACGTGATCAGTGCATGATCAGCCACATGATCAGGGCATGATCAGCCACGTGATCAGTGCATGATCAGCCATGTGATCAGTACATGCACAGTCACGTGATCAGTGTATGATCAGCTACATGATCAGTGCATGATCAGCCACGTGATCAGTGCATGATCAGCCACGTGATCAGTGCATGATCAGTCACGTGATCAGTGCATTATCAGCCATGGGATCAGTGCATGATAGCCATGTGATCAGTGCATGATAGCTACGTGATCAGTGCATGGTCAGCCACGTAATCAGTGCATGAGCAGCCACGTGATCACTATATGATCAGCCACGTGAGCAGGGCATGTGCAGTCACGTGACCAGTGTATGATGAACCACGTGTTCAGTGCATGATAGACAAGTGATCAATGCATGATAGCTACGTGATCAGTGCATGCTCAGTCACATGAGCAGTGCATGATCAGCCACGTGATCAGTGCATGGTAGTCACGTGATCATTGCATGATCAGCCACGTGATCAGTGTATGTTCAGTCACGTGATTAGTGCATGGGCAGTCACGTGACTGCATGCAGTCAGGTGATCAGTGCATGATCAGCCGTGATAGGTGTATGTTCAGTCACGTGATCAGTGTATGTTCAGCCATTGACCAGTGCATGATCAGCCCGTGATCAGTGCATGATCAGGCACATGATCAG
>NW_027220104.1:0-22567 GCF_027580195.1 Bos mutus
ACTATTCTTCTTGACATCTCTGATTAGCATATAAATAGTCGCCTAGGCCATCTCTCCTTGAATACCCTGGATCAGTTGGGGCTGGTCCCGGCAGGTGGCGACCGAACAGGGACCTCAGGAGGCGATACTCAAAGAGCTGAGCACACACGAACCACGCAATCAGCAGGCAATAAGCATGGGCTCAGCGGTGACGAATCATGCTGCTCAACTGGCAATAATCAAGCACGTGACCAGGCAGGAATCACGCAGCTCAGCTGGCAATTGTCAAGCAGATGAGCGACAGGAATCACGCAGCTCAGATGGCGGTGTCATGCAGATGAGCGGCAGGAATCACGCAGCTCAGCAGGCCTGATCACGTGACTCTGCAGGCACTGATCACGTGGCTGATCAAGTACAGATCACGTGACTGAGCATGCACTGATCACGTGGTGGCTATCATGCACTGATGGCGTGACTGCGCATGCACTGATGGCGTGGCTGATCAGGCACTGATCACATGGCTCATCATGCACTGATCACGTGTTTATCAGGCGTGATCAGTGACTGACAGGCGCTGATCATGGGGACTGTGCGCACTGATCGTGGCTATCATGCACTGATCACGTGACTGCGCATGCACTGATGGCGTGGCTGTTCGGGCACTGATCGCGTGTTTATCAGGCGGTGATCAGTGACTGACGGCGCGATGATCGGGGACTGTGCGCACTGATCAGGTGGCTGATCAGGAACTGACCACCTGACTGCGCATGCAGTGATCGCGTGGCTGGTCGTTCACTGATCACGTGTTTATCATCACGGTGATCACGTGACTGAGGCGCTGATCACGTGACTGTGCCGTCAGTGATCACGTGGCTGAGCAGGCACTGATATCGTGACTGAGCATGCACTGATCATGTGCGGGGGCGGGAGGCATTCCACTCTGGACAAAGGTCATGAGGAAGGAGGAGGCGGCATACGCAAATGCGGGATCGAGCCTCAGGAGTCCACCCGGATATTCTCGAGCATCTCCCCCCCAAAAAAACCAGAGTCTGCCTACTGTATTGCTTTGTGCTCTCACCTCTGATTTCACTGGGGGCTGTCCCCCACCACCATCTCGCTCTCTCTGTCAAAAGTTAACTTACAGCTCCAATTCATCAAGTTCCTTGTCATTCTTCCCTTTGACTTCCAGCTGAGTCTCCATCTGGGGGCTTGGAACCCCTGCGCTTACTAATTATGCCTGGGCTGCTAAGACCCACTCGAGAAGGTGTCTAGGGTGAGGCACCTTTCGCTTTCGAGAGGCGCCTGCGCCTCGTAAGTGGTGCAAACTTCTTGTCTTGAAGTTTGATTGGTCTTCCGCGTAAACCAAGCTACTCAGTCTCTTTTCTCCACGAATTTTCCTACTGAGCTCTCCTCATACTATTCTTCTTGACATCTCTGATTAGCATATAAATAGTCGCCTAGGCCATCTCTCCTTCGAATACCCTGGATCAGTTGGGGCTGGTCCCCGGCAGGTGGCGACCGAACAGGGACCTCAGGAGGCGATACTCAAGAGCTGAGCAGACACGAACCACGCAATCAGCAGGCAATAAGCATGGGGCTCAGCGGTGACGAATCATGCTGCTCAACTGGCAATAATCAAGCACGTGACCAGGCAGGAATCACGCAGCTCAGCTGGCAATTGTCAAGCAGATGAGCCGACAGGAATCACGCAGCTCAGATGGCAATTGTCATGCAGATGAGCCGGCAGGAATCACGCAGCTCAGCAGGCCCTGATCACGTGACTCTGCAGGCACTGATCACGTGGCTGATCAAGTACAGATCACGTGACTGAGCATGCACTGATCACGTGGCTATCATGCACTGATGACGTGACTGCGCATGCACTGATGACGTGGCTGATCAGGCACTGATCACATGGCTCATCATGCACTGATCACGTGTTTATCAGGCGTGATCAGTGACTGACGGCGCTGATCATGGGACTGTGCGCACTGATCGCGTGGCTATCATGCACTGATCACGTGACTGCGCATGCACTGATGGCGTGGCTGTTCGGGCACTGATCGCGTGTTTATCAGGCGGTGATCAGTGACTGACAGGCGCTGATCGGGGACTGTGCGCACTGATCAGGTGGCTGATCAGGAACTGACCACCTGACTGCGCATGCAGTGATCACGTGGCTGGTCGTTCACTGATCACGTGTTTATCATCACGGTGATCACGTGACTGAGGCGCTGATCACGTGACTGTGCCGTCAGTGATCACGTGGCTGAGCAGGCACTGATATCGTGACTGAGCATGCACTGATCATGTGCGGGGGCGGGAGGCATTCCACTCTGGACAAGGTCATGAGGAAGGAGGCTCGGCGGCACACGCAAATGCGGGATCGAGCCTCAGGAGTCCACCGGATATTCTCGAGCATCTCCCCCAAAAAAACCAGAGTCTGCCTACTGTATTGCTTTGTGCTCTCACCTCTGATTTCACTGGGGCTGTCCCCCCCACCACCATCTCGCTCTCTCTGTCAAAAAGTTAACACAGCCCCAATTCATCAAGTTCCTTGTCATTCTTCCCTTTGACTTCCAGCTGAGTCTCCATCTGGGGCGCGGGACCCCTGCGCTTACTAATTATGCCTGGGCTGCTAAGACCCACTCGAGAAGGTGTCTAGGGTGAGGCACCTTTCGCTATTCGAGAGGGCGCCTGCGGCCTACGTAAGTGGTGCAAACTTCTTGTCTTGAAGTTTGATTGGTCTTCCGCGTAAACCAAGCTACTCAGTCTCTTTTCTCCACCGAATTTTCCTACTGAGCTCTCCTCATACTATTCTTCTTGACATCTCTGATTAGCATATAAATAGTCGCCTAGGCCATCTCTCCCTCGAATACCCTGGATCAGTTGGGGCTGGTCCCCGGCAGGTGGCGACCGAACAGGGACCTCAGGGAGGCGATACTCAAAGAGCTGAGCAGACACGAACCACGCAATCAGCAGGCAATAAGCATGGAGCTCAGCAGTGACGAATCATGCTGCTCAACTGGCAATAATCAAGCACGTGACCAGGCAGGAATCACGCAGCTCAGCTGGCAATTGTCAAGCAGATGAGCCGACAGGAATCACGCAGCTCAGATGGCAATTGTCATGCAGATGAGCCGGCAGGAATCACGCAGCTCAGCAGGCCCTGATCACGTGACTCTGCAGGCACTGATCACGTGGCTGATCAAGTACAGATCACGTGACTGAGCATGCACTGATCACGTGGCTATCATGCACTGATGACGTGACTGCGCATGCACTGATGACGTGGCTGATCGGGCACTGATCACATGGCTCATCATGCACTGATCACGTGTTTATCAGGCAGTGATCAGTGACTGACAGGCGCTGATCATGGGACTGTGCACGCACTGATCAGGTGGCTATCATGCACTGATCACGTGACTGCGCAGGCACTGATGACGTGGCTGTTCGGGCACTGATCACGTGTTTATCAGGCAGTGATCAGTGACTGACGGCGCTGATCGGGGCCTGTGCGCACTGATCAGGTGGCTGATCAGGAACTGACCACCTGACTGCGCATGCAGTGATCACGTGGCTGGTCGTTCACTGATCACGTGTTTATCATACGGTGATCACGTCACTGAGAGGCGCTGATCACGTGACTGTGCCGTCAGTGATCACGTGGCTGAGCAGGCACTGATATCGTGACTGAGCATGCACTGATCATGTGCGGGGCGGGAGGCATTCCACTCTGGACAAGGTCATGAGGAAGGAGGCTCGGCATCGCAAATGCGGGATCGAGCCTCAGGAGTCCACCCGGATATTCTCGAGCATCTCCCCCCCAAGAAAACCAGAGTCTGCCTACTGTATTGCTTTGTGCTCTCACCTCTGATTTCACTGGGATCTGTCCCCCACCACCATCTCGCTCTCTCTGTCAAAAGTTAACTTACAGCCCCAATTCATCAAGTTCCCTTTCATTCTTCCCTTTGACTTCCAGCTGAGTCTCCATCTGGGCCTTGGAGACCCTGCGCTTACTAATTATGCCTGGGCTGCTAAGACCCACTCGAGAAGGTGTCTAGGGTGAGGCACCTTTCGCTATTCGAGAGGGCGCCTGCGGCCTACGTAAGTGGTGCAAACTTCTTGTCTTGAAGTTTGATTGGTCTTCCGCGTAAACCAAGCTACTCAGTCTCTTTTCTCCACCGAATTTTCCTACTGAGCTCTCCTCATACTATTCTTCTTGACATCTCTGATTAGCATATAAATAGTCGCCTAGGCCATCTCTCCTTCAAATACCCTGGATCAGTTGGGGCTGGTCCCCGGCAGGTGGCGACCGAACAGGGACCTCAGGAGGCGATACTCAAAGAGCTGAGCACACACGAACCACGCGCAATCAGCAGGCAATAAGCATGGGGCTCAGCGGTGACGAATCATGCTGCTCAACTGGCAATAATCAAGCACGTGACCAGGCAGGAATCACGCAGCTCAGCTGGCAATTGTCAAGCAGATGAGCCGACAGGAATCACGCAGCTCAGCTGGCAATTGTCAAGCAGATGAGCCGACAGGAATCACGCAGCTCAGATGGCAATTGTCATGCAGATGAGCGGCGGGAATCACGCAGCTCAGCAGGCCTGATCACGTGACTCTGCAGGCACTGATCGCGTGGCTGATCAAGTCCAGATCACGTGACTGAGCATGCACTGATCACGTGGCTATCATGCACTGATCACGTGACTGCACATGCACTGATGGCGTGGCTGATCCGCCACTGATCACATGGCTCATCATGCACTGATCACGTGTTTCTCAGGCAATGATCAGTGACTGACAGGCGCTGATCATGGGACTGTGCGCACTGATCACGTGGCTGATCAGGAACTGACCACCTGATTGTGCATGCAGTGATGACGTGGCTGGTCGTTCACTGATCACGTGTTTATCATACAGTGATCTCCTGACTGAGAGGCGCTGATCACGTAACTGTGCCCTCAGTGATCACGTGGCTATTCATGCACTGATATCGTGACTGAGCATGCACTGATCATGTGCGGGGGGCGGGAGGCATTCCACTCTGGACAAGGTCATGAGGAAGGAGGCTCGGCATACGCAAATGCGGGATCGAGCCTCAGGAGTCCACCAGGATATTCTCTGGCAACTCCCCCCCCAAAAAAAACAGAGTCTGCCTACTGTATTGCTTTGTGCTCTCACCTCTGATTTCACTGGGGCTGTCCCCCACCACCATCTTGCTCTCTCTGTCAAAGAGTTAAATTTCAGCTCAATTCATAAAGTTACTTTTCGTTCTTCCTTTAACTTCCAGCTGAGTCTCCATCTGGGCTTGGAACCCCCACGCTTCCTAATTATGCCTGGGCTGCTAAGACCCACTCGAGAAGGTTTCTAGGGTGAGGCACCTTCCGCTATTCGAGAGGCGCCTGCGGCCTCGTAAGTGGTGCAAACTTCTTGTCTTGAAGTTTGATTGGTCTCCCAGCGTAAACCAAGCTACTCAGTCTCTTTTCTCCACGAATTTTCCTACTGAGCTCTCCTCATTCTATTATTCTTGACATCTTTGATTAGCATATAAATAGTCGCCTAGGCCATCTCTCCTTGAATACCCTGGATCAGCTTGGGGCTGGTCCCGGCAGTGGTGGCGCCCGGTGGGACCTCAGGAGGCAATACTCAAGAGCTGAGCAGACACGAACCACGCAATCAGCAGGCAATAAGCATGGGTTCAGCGGTGACGAATCATGCTGTGCTGCTCAGCTGGCAATAAGCAAGCAGGTGACCAGGCAGGAATCACGCAGCTCAGCTGACAATTGTCAAGCAGATGAGCGGCGGGAATCACGTAGCTCAGTAGGCCCTGATCACGTGACTCTGCAAGCACTGATCACGTGGTTGATCAAGTCAGATCACGTGACTGAGCATGCACTGATCACGTGGCTATCATGCACTGATCACGTGACTGCACAGGCACTGATGGCGTGGCTGATCGCTGATCGAGCACTGATCACGTGTTTATCAGGCAGTGATCAGTGACTGACGGCGATGATCATGGGACTGTGCGCACTGATCACGTGGCTGATCAGGAACTGACTAGTGGACTGCGCATGCAGTGATCATGTGGCTGTCGTTCCCTGATCACGTGTTTATCATACGGTGATCTCGTGACTGAGTCGCTGATCACGTGACTGTGCCGTCAGTGACCACGTGGCTGATCATGCACTGCTATCGTGACTGAGCAGGCACTGATCATATGCGGGAGCCGGGAGGCATTCCACTCTGGACAAGGTCATGAGGAAGGAGGCTCGGCATCACGCAAATGCGGGATCGAGCCTCAGGAGTCCCCCGGATATTCTCGAGCATCTCCCCCAAAAAACCCATAGTCTGCCTACTGTGTTGCTTTGTGCTCTCACCTCTGATTTCACTGGGGCTGTCCCCACCACCATCTCGCTCTCTCTGTCAAGTTAAGTTAACAGCAGCTCAATTCATCAAGTTCCTTGTCATTCTTCCCTTTACCTTCCAGCTGAGTCTCCATCTGGGCTTGGAACCCACCAGCTTACTAATTATGCCTGGGCTGCTAAGACCCACTCGAGAAGGTGTCTAGGGTGAGGCACCTTTCGCTATTCGAGAGAGGCGCCTGCGCTCTCGTAAGTGGTGCAAACTTCTTGTCTTGAAGTTTGATTGGTCTTCAGCGTAAACCAAGCTACTCAGTCTCTTTTCTCCACGAATTTTCCTACTGAGCTCTCCTCATACTATTCTTCTTGACATCTCTGATTAGCATATAAATAGTCGCCTAGGCCATCTCTCCTTGAATACCCTGGATCAGTTGGGGCTGGTCCCGGCAGGTGGCGACCGAACAGGGACCTCAGGAGGCGATACTCAAAGAGCTGAGCAGACCACGAACCACGCAATCAGCAGGCAATAAGCATGGGGCTCAGCGGTGACGAATCATGCTGCTCAACTGGCAATAATCAAGCGCGTGACCAGGCAGGAATCACGCAGCTCAGCTGGCAATTGTCAAGCAGATGAGCGACAGGAATCACGCAGCTCAGATGGCAATTGTCATGCAGATGAGCGGCAGGAATCACGCAGCTCAGCAGGCCTGATCACGTGACTCTGCAGGCACTGATCACGTGGCTGATCAAGTACAGATCACGTGACTGAGCATGCACTGATCACGTGGCTTTCATGCACTGATGGCGTGACTGCGCATGCACTGATGGCGTGGCTGATCAGGCACTGATCACATGGCTCATCATGCACTGATCACGTGTTTATCGTGGGTGATCAGTGACTGACAGGCGCTGATCATGGGACTGTGCTGCGCTGATCTGATCGCGTGGCTATCATGCACTGATCACGTGACTGCGCATGCACTGATAGCGTGGCTGTTCGGGCACTGATCACGTGTTTATCAGGCGGTGATCAGTGACTGACGGCGCGCTGATCGGGGACTGTGCGCACTGATCAGGTGGCTGATCAGGAACTGACCACCTGACTGCGCATGCAGTGATCGCGTGGCTGGTCGTTCACTGATCACGTGTTTATCCATCACGGTGATCACGTGACTGAGGCGCTGATCACGTGACTGTGCCGTCAGTGATCACGTGGCTGAGCAGGCACTGATATCGTGACTGAGCATGCACTGATCATGTGCCGGGGGCCGGGGAGGCATTCCACTCTGGACAAAGGTCATGAGGAAGGAGGCTCGGCATACGCAAATGCGGGATCGAGCCTCAGGAGTCCACCCGGATATTCTCGAGCATCTCCCCCCCAAAAAAACCAGAGTCTGCCTACTGTATTGCTTTGTGCTCTCACCTCTGATTTCACTGGGGGCTGTCCCCCACCACCATCTCGCTCTCTCTGTCAAAGAGTTAACTTACAGCCCCAATTCATCAAGTTCCTTGTCATTCTTCCCTTTGACTTCCAGCTGAGTCTCCATCTGGGCTTGGAACCCCCACGCTTACTAATTATGCCTGGGCTGCTAAGACCCACTCGAGAAGGTGTCTAGGGTGAGGCACCTTTCGCTATTCGAGAGGGCGCCTGCGGCCTACGTAAGTGGTGCAAACTTCTTGTCTTGAAGTTTGATTGGTCTTCCGCGTAAACCAAGCTACTCAGTCTCTTTTCTCCACCGAATTTTCCTACTGAGCTCTCCTCATACTATTCTTCTTGACATCTCTGATTAGCATATAAATAGTCGCCTAGGCCATCTCTCCTTCGAATACCCTGGATCAGTTGGGGCTGGTCCCCGGCAGGTGGCGACCGAACAGGGACCTCAGGAGGCAATACTCAAGAGCTGAGCAGACCACGAACCACGCAATCAGCAGGCAATAAGCATGGGGCTCAGCGGTGACGAATCATGCTGCTCAACTGGCAATAATCAAGCAGCGTGACCAGGCAGGAATCACGCAGCTCAGCTGGCAATTGTCAAGCAGATGAGCCGACAGGAATCACGCAGCTCAGCTGGCAATTGTCATGCAGATGAGCGGCAGGAATCACGCGCTCAGCTGGCTCAGCAGGCCTGATCACGTGACTCTGCGGCACTGATCACGTGGTCGTGGCTGTGGCTGATCAAGTCAGATCACGTGACTGAGCATGCACTGATCACGTGGCTATCATGCACTGATCGCGTGACTGCGCATGCACTGATGGCGTGGCTGATCGGCACTGATCACGTGGCTCATCATGCACTGATCACGTGTTTATCAGGCATCGGTGATCAGTGACTGACACGGCGCTGATCATGGGACTGTGCGCGCACTGATCACGTGGCTGCACTGATCACGTGACTGCGCATGCACTGATAGCGTGGCTGTTCGGGCACTGATCGCGTGTTTATCAGGCGGTGATCAGTGACTGACGGGGCGCTGATCAGGGGACTGTGACGCTGATCTGACTGTCGTGGCTGATCACGTGGCTGATCACCTGACCACCTGACTGCGCATGCGGTGATCGCGTGGCTGGTCGTTCACTGATCACGTGTTTATCATACGGTGATCACGTGACTGAGGCGCTGATCACGTGACTGTGCCCTCAGTGATCACGTGGCTATTCATGCACTGATATCGTGACTGAGCATGCACTGATCATGTGCGGGGGCGGGAGGCATTCCACTCTGGACAAAGGTCATGAGGAAGGAGGCTCGGCATCGCAAATGCGGGATCGAGCCTCAGGAGTCCACCCGGATATTCTCGAGCATCTCCCCCCAAAAAAACCAGAGTCTGCCTACTGTATTGCTTTGTGCTCTCACCTCTGATTTCACTGGGGGCTGTCCCCCACCACCATCTCGCTCTCTCTGTCAAAGAGTTAAATTACAGCCCCAATTCATAAAGTTCCTTGTCATTCTTCCCTTTGACTTCCAGCTGAGTCTCCATCTGGGCGAGGAACCCCACGCTTACTAATTATGCCTGGGCTGCTAAGACCCACTCGAGAAGGTGTCTAGGGGTGAGGCACCTTCCGCTATTCGAGAGAGGCGCCTGCACCTCGTAAGTGGTGCAAACTTCTTGTCTTGAAGTTTGATTGGTCTCCCAGCGTAAACCAAGCTACTCAGTCTCTTTTCTCCACGAATTTTCCTACTGAGCTCTCCTCATACTATTATTCTTGACATCTCTGATTAGCATATAAATAGTCGCCCTAGGCCATCTCTCCTTGAATACCCTGGATCAGTTGGGGCTGGTCCCGGCAGGTGGCGCCCGAACAGGGACCTCAGGAGGCAATACTCAAAGAGCTGAGCAGACACGAACCACGCAATCAGCAGGCAATAAGCATGGGGCTCAGCGGTGGCGAATCATGCTGCGTGACCTGGCAATAATCAAGCAGGTGACCAGGCAAGCAGACCACGCAGCTCAGCTCAGCTGGCATTGTTGTCAAGCAGATGAGCCGACAGGAATCACGCAGCTCAGCTGGCAATTGTCATGCAGATGAGCGGCAGGAATCACGCAGCTCAGCAGGCCTGATCACGTGACTCTGCAGGCACTGATCACGTGGCTGATCAATCAGATCACGTGACTGAGCATGCACTGATCGTGGCTATCATGCACTGAGCATGGCGTGGCTGATCCGCCACTGATCACTGGCTCATCATGCACTGATCACGCATCTGCGTGATCAGTGACTGACACTGATCCTGGGACGCACTGATGATGGCGTGGCTGATCATGCACTGATCACGTGACTGATGCACTGATGCGTGGCTCATCGGGCACTGATCGCGTGTTTATCAGGCGGTGATCAGTGACTGACAGGCGCTGATCATGGGACTGTGCTGCGCACTGATCACGTGGCTGATCAGGAACTGACCACCTGACTGCGCATGCAGTGATGGCGTGGCT
Organism: Bos mutus; assembly: GCF_027580195.1. NCBI lineage: Eukaryota > Metazoa > Chordata > Mammalia > Artiodactyla > Bovidae > Bos > Bos mutus. The sequence goes on from NW_027220104.1 coordinate 10,290, forward strand.
GGTCGTTCACTGATCACGTGTTTATCATACGGTGATCACCTGACTGAGGCGCTGATCACGTGACTGTGCCCTCAGTGATCACGTGGCTATTCATGCACTGATATCGTGACTGAGCATGCACTGATCATGTGCGGGGCGGGAGGCATTCCACTCTGGACAAAGGTCATGAGGAAGGAGGCTCGGCATACGCAAATGCGGGATCGAGCCTCAGGAGTCCACCCGGATATTCTCTAGCATCTCCCCCCCAAAAAACCAGAGTCTGCCTACTGTATTGCTTTGTGCTCTCACCTCTGATTTCACTGGGGCTGTCCCCACCACCATCTCGCTCTCTCTGTCAAAGGAGTTAAATTACAGCTCAATTCATCAAGTTCCTTGTCATTCTTCCCTTTGACTTCCAGCTGAGTCTCCATCTGGGCTTGGAGACCCCACGCTTACTAATTATGCCTGGGCTGCTAAGACCCACTCGAGAAGGTGTCTAGGGTGAGGCACCTTTCGCTATTCGAGAGGGCGCCTGCGGCCTACGTAAGTGGTGCAAACTTCTTGTCTTGAAGTTTGATTGGTCTTCCGCGTAAACCAAGCTACTCAGTCTCTTTTCTCCACCGAATTTTCCTACTGAGCTCTCCTCATACTATTATTCTTGACATCTCTGATTAGCATATAAATAGTCGCCTAGGCCATCTCTCCTTCGAATACCCTGGATCAGTTGGGGCTGGTCCCCGGCAGGTGGCGACCGAACAGGGACCTCAGGAGGCAATACTCAAAGAGCTGAGCAGACACGAACCACGCAATCAGCAGGCAATAAGCATGGGGCTCAGCAGTGACGAATCATGCTGCTCAACTGGCAATAATCAAGCAGGTGACCAGGCAGGAATCACGCAGCTCAGCTGGCAATTGTCAAGCAGATGAGCGACAGGAATCACGCAGCTCAGATGGCAATTGTCATGCAGATGCAGATGGCGGCGGGAATCACGCAGCTCAGCAGGCCTGATCACGTGACTCTGCGTGACTCTGCTGATCACGTGGCTGATCAAGTACAGATCACGTGACTGAGCATGCACTGATCACGTGGCTATCATGCACTGATCGCGTGACTGCATGCACTGATGGCGTGGCTGATCAGGCACTGTGGCTCATCATGCACTGATCACGTGTTTATCAGGCGGTGATCAGTGACTGACAGGCGCTGATCATGGGACTGTACGCGCACTGATCACGTGGCTATCATGCACTGATCACGTGACTGATCAGGCACTGATGGCGTGGCTGTTGGACTGATCGCGTGTTTATCAGGCGGTGATCAGTGACTGACAGGCGCTGATCGGGACTGTGCGCGCACTGATCGTGGCTGATCAGGAACGACCACCTGACTGCGCATGCAGTGATCACGTGGCTGGTCGTTCACTGATCACGTGTTTATCATACAGTGATGATCATGATCACGCGTGACTCAGGCGTGATCACGTGACTGTGATCAGTGATCACGTGGCTGAGCAGGCACTGATATCGTGACTGAGCATGCACTGATCATGTGCGGGGCGGGAGGCATTCCACTCTGGACAAAGGTCATGAGGAAGGAGGCTCGGCATCACGCAAATCGGGATCGAGCCTCAGGAGTCCACCCGGATATTCTCGAGCATCTCCCCCCCCAAAAAACCAGAGTCTGCCTACTGTATTGCTTTGTGCTCTCACCTCTGATTTCACTGGGGGCTGTCCCCCACCACCATCTCGCTCTCTCTGTCAAAGAGTTAACTTACAGCTCCAATTCATCAAGTTCCTTGTCATTCTTCCCTTTGACTTCCAGCTGAGTCTCCATCTGGGGGCTTGGAACCCCACGCTTACTAATTATGCCTGGGCTGCTAAGACCCACTCGAGAAGGTGTCTAGGGTGAGGCACCTTTCGCTATTCGAGAGGGCGCCTGCGGCCTACGTAAGTGGTGCAAACTTCTTGTCTTGAAGTTTGATTGGTCTTCCGCGTAAACCAAGCTACTCAGTCTCTTTTCTCCACGAATTTTCCTACTGAGCTCTCCTCATACTATTATTCTTGACATCTCTGATTAGCATATAAATAGTCGCCTAGGCCATCTCTCCTTGAATACCCTGGATCAGTTGGGGCTGGTCCCGGCAGGTGGCGACCGAACAGGGACCTCAGGAGGCAATACTCAAGAGCTGAGCAGACACGAACCACGCAATCAGCAGGCAATAAGCATGGGGCTCAGCGGTGACGAATCATGCTGCTCAACTGGCAATAATCAAGCGGTGACCAGGCAGGAATCACGCAGCTCAGCTGGCAATTTGTCAAGCAGATGACAGGAATCAGCTCAGCTGGCAATTGTCAAGCAGATGAGCGACAGGAATCACGCAGCTCAGCTGGCTGATTGTCATGCAGATGAGCGGCAGGAATCACGCAGCTCAGCAGGCCTGATCACGTGACTCTGCAGGCACTGATCACGTGGCTGATCAAGTCCAGATCACGTGACTGAGCACTGATCATGCACTGATCACGTGGCTATCATGCTGACGTGACTGCACATGCACTGGCGTGGCTGATCGGCACTGATCACGTGGCTCATCGGGCACTGATCACGTGTTTCTCAGGCGGTGATCAGTGACTGACAGGCGCTGATCATGGGACTGTGCGCGCACTGATCACGTGGCTGATCAGGAACTGACCACCTGATTGTGCATGCAGTGATGGCGTGGCTGGTCGTTCACTGATCACGTGTTTATCATACAGTGATCTCCTGACTGAGGCGCTGATCACGTGACTGTGCCCTCAGTGATCACGTGGCTATTCATGCACTGATATCGTGACTGAGCATGCACTGATCATGTGCGGGGCCGGGAGGCATTCCACTCTGGACAAAGGTCATGAGGAAGGAGGCTCGGCATACGCAAATGCGGGATCGAGCCTCAGGAGTCCACCGGATATTCTCTGGCATCTCCCCCAAAAAAACAGAGTCTGCCTACTGTATTGCTTTGTGCTCTCACCTCTGATTTCACTGGGGCTGTCCCCACCACCATCTTGCTCTCTCTGTCAAAAGTTAAATTTCAGCTCAATTCATAAAGTTCCTTGTCATTCTTCCCTTTAACTTCCAGCTGAGTCTCCATCTGGGCCTTGGAACCCCCACGCTTACTAATTATGCCTGGGCTGCTAAGACCCACTCGAGAAGGTTTCTAGGGTGAGGCACCTTCCGCTATTCGAGAGGCGCCTGCGGCCCTCGTAAGTGGTGCAAACTTCTTGTCTTGAAGTTTGATTGGTCTCCCAGCGTAAACCAAGCTACTCAGTCTCTTTTCTCCACGAATTTTCCTACTGAGCTCTCCTCATTCTATTATTCTTGACATCTTTGATTAGCATATAAATAGTCGCCTAGGCCATCTCTCCTTGAATACCCTGGATCAGTTGGGGCTGGTCCCGGCAGGTGGCGGCGAACGGGTGGGACCTCAGGAGGCAATACTCAAAGAGCTGAGCAGACCACGAACCACGCAATCAGCAGGCAATAAGCATGGGCTCAGCGGTGACGAATAGTGCTGCTCAGCTGGCAATAATCAAGCAGCGTGACCAGGCAGGAATCAAGCAGGTGAATTGGCAAGCAGATGAGCCGACAGCTCAGCTGCTGGCAATTGTCATGCAGATGAGCGGCGGGAATCACGCAGCTCAGTAGGCCTGATCACGTGACTCTGCAGGCACTGATCACGTGGTTGATCGTGAAGCATGCATTGATCACGTGGCTTTCGTGACTGAGCATGCGTGGCTGATCACGTGGCTCATCATGCACTGATCGTGTTCGTGGCTGATCAGTGACTGACAGGCGCTGATCGTGGGACTGGCGTGGCTGATCGGGCACTGATCGCGTGTTTATCAGGCAGTGATCGCGTGATCAGGCGGTGATCAGTGACTGATCTGATGGGGACTGTGCGCACTGATCACGTGGCTGATCAGGAACTGACCAGTGGACTGCGCATGCAGTGATCGCGTGGCTGGTCGTTCCTGATCACGTGTTTATCATACGGTGATCACGTGACTGAGGCGCTGATCACGTGACTGTGCCGTCAGTGACCACGTGGCTGATCATGCACTGCTATCGTGACTGAGCATGCACTGATCATGTGCGGGGCGGGAGGCATTCCACTCTGGACAAAGGTCATGAGGAAGGAGGCTCGGCATACGCAAATGCGGGATCGAGCCTCAGGAGTCCACCCGGATATTCTCGAGCATCTCCCCCCCAAAAAACCCATAGTCTGCCTACTGTGTTGCTTTGTGCTCTCACCTCTGATTTCACTGGGGGCTGTCCCCCACCACCATCTCGCTCTCTCTGTCAAAGAGTTAACTTACAGCTCCAATTCATCAAGTTCCTTGTCATTCTTCCCTTTACCTTCCAGCTGAGTCTCCATCTGGAGCGCGGAACCCACCACGCTTACTAATTATGCCTGGGCTGCTAAGACCCACTCGAGAAGGTGTCTAGGGTGAGGCACCTTTCGCTATTCGAGAGGGCGCCTGCGGCCTACGTAAGTGGTGCAAACTTCTTGTCTTGAAGTTTGATTGGTCTTCCGCGTAAACCAAGCTACTCAGTCTCTTTTCTCCACCGAATTTTCCTACTGAGCTCTCCTCATACTATTCTTCTTGACATCTCTGATTAGCATATAAATAGTCGCCTAGGCCATCTCTCCTTCGAATACCCTGGATCAGTTGGGGCTGGTCCCCGGCAGGTGGCGACCCGAACAGGGACCTCAGGAGGCAATACTCAAGAGCTGAGCAGACACGAACGAACCACGCAATCAGCAGGCAATAAGCATGGGGCTCAGCGGTGACGAATCATGCTGCTCGGCTGGCAATAATCAAGCAGGTGACCAGGCAGGAATCACGCAGCTCAGCTGGCAGCATTGTCAAGCAGATGCTGGCAATTGTCAAGCAGGAATCACGCAGCTCAGCTGGCAATTGTCATGCAGATGAGCGGCAGGAATCACGCAGCTCAGCAGGCCCTGATCACGTGACTCTGCAGGCACTGATCACGTGGCTGATCAAGTCCAGATCACGTGACTGAGCATGCACTGATCACGTGGCTATCATGCTATCATGCACTGATCACGTGACTGCACATGCACTGATGGCGTGGCTGATCCGCCACTGATCACATGGCTCATCATGCACTGATCACGTGTTTCTCAGGCAGTGATCAGTGACTGACGTGACTGATCATGGGACTGATCGTGGGACTGTGACTGCGCGCACTGATCGCGTGGCTGATCGGGAACTGACCATCCTGATCAGTGACTGACGGCGCTGCATGCTGTGATGGCGTGGCTGATGGAACGTTCACTGATCACGTGTTTATCATCACAGTGATCTCCTGACTGAGGCGCTGATCACGTAACTGTGCCCTCAGTGATCACGTGGCTATTCATGCACTGATATCGTGACTGAGCATGCACTGATCATGTGCGGGGCGGGAGGCATTCCCTCTGGACAAAGGTCATGAGGAAGGAGGCTCGGCATAAGCAAATGCGGGATCGAGCCTCAGGAGTCCACCAGGATATTCTCTGGCATCTCCCCCAAAAAAAACAGAGTCTGCCTACTGTATTTGCTTTGTGCTCTCACCTCTGATTTCACTGGGGCTGTCCCCACCACCATCTTGCTCTCTCTGTCAAAAGTTAAATTTCAGCTCAATTCATAAAGTTCCTTTTCATTCTTCCCTTTAACTTCCAGCTGAGTCTCCATCTGGGCTTGGGACCCCCCACGCTTACTAATTATGCCTGGGCTGCTAAGACCCACTCGAGAAGGTTTCTAGGGTGAGGCACCTTCCGCTATTCGAGAGGCGCCTGCAACCTCGTAAGTGGTGCAAACTTCTTGTCTTGAAGTTTGATTGGTCTCCCAGCGTAAACCAAGCTACTCAGTCTCTTTTCTCCACGAATTTTCCTACTGAGCTCTCCTCATTCTATTATTCTTGACATCTTTGATTAGCATATAAATAGTCGCCTAGGCCATCTCTCCTTGAATACCCTGGATCAGTTGGGGCTGGTCCCGGCAGGTGGCGCCGAACAGGGACCTCAGGAGGCAATACTCAAAGAGCTGAGCAGACACGAACCACGCAATCAGCAGGCAATAAGCATGGGGTTCAGCGGTGACGAATCATGCTGCTCAAGTGCTGCTCGTGACCTGGCAATAAGCAAGCTCAGGTGGCAATTGTCCAGGCAGGAATCACGCAGCTCAGCTGACAATTGTCAAGCAGATGAGCGGCAGGAATCACGCAGCTCAGTAGGGCTGATCACGTGATGCAGGCGTGACTCTGCAAGCACTGATCACGTGGTTGATCAAGTCCAGATCACGTGACTGAGCATGCACTGATCACGTGGCTGATCATGATCACTGCTCATCATGCACTGATCGTGGCTGATGACTGATCATGGGACTGTGACTGCACGTGGCTGATCATGCACTGATCACGTGACGTGGCTGGCGTGGCGGGCACTGATCACGTGTTTATCAGGCGGTGATCAGTGACTGACAGGCGATGATCATGGGACTGTGCGCACTGATCACGTGGCTGATCAGGAACTGACCAGTGGACTGCGCATGCAGTGATCGCGTGGCTGGTCGTTCCCTGATCACGTGTTTATCATACGGTGATCACGTGACTGAGTCGCTGATCACGTGACTGTGCCGTCAGTGACCACGTGGCTGATCATGCACTGCTATCGTGACTGAGCATGCACTGATCATGTGCCGGGAGCCGGGGAGGCATTCCACTCTGGACAAAGGTCATGAGGAAGGAGGCTCGGCATACGCAAATGCGGGATCGAGCCTCAGGAGTCCACCCGGATATTCTCGAGCATCTCCCCCCCAAAAAACCCATAGTCTGCCTACTGTGTTGCTTTGTGCTCTCACCTCTGATTTCACTGGGGGCTGTCCCCCACCACCATCTCGCTCTCTCTGTCAAAGAGTTAACTTACAGCTCCAATTCATCAAGTTCCTTGTCATTCTTCCCTTTACCTTCCAGCTGAGTCTCCATCTGGGGCTTGGAACCCCCTGCAGCTTACTAATTATGCCTGGGCTGCTAAGACCCACTCGAGAAGGTGTCTAGGGTGAGGCACCTTCCGCTATTCGAGGGCGCCTGCGGCCTCGTAAGTGGTGCAAACTTCTTGTCTTGAAGTTTGATTGGTCTTCAGCGTAAACCAAGCTACTCAGTCTCTTTTCTCCACGAATTTTCCTACTGGGCTCTCCTCATACTATTATTCTTGACATCTCTGATTAGCATATAAATAGTCGCCTAGGCCATCTCTCCTTGAATACCCTGGATCAGCTGGGGCTGGTCCCGGCAGGTGGCGCCCGAACAGGGACCTCAGGAGGCAATACTCAAAGAGCTGAGCAGACACGAAACCACGCAATCAGCAGGCAATAAGCATGGGGCTCAGCGGTGACGAATCATGCTGCTCAGCTGGCAATAATCAAGCAGGTGACCAGGCAGGAATCACGCAGCTCAGCTGGCAATTGTCAAGCAGATGAGCAGGAATCACGGAGCTCAGCTGGCAATTGCTCAGAATGGCGCTCAGCTGTCATGCAGATGAGCGGCGGCAGGAATCACGCAGCTCAGCAGGCCTGATCACGTGACTCTGCAGGCACTGATCACGTGGCTGATCATGTCAGATCACGTGACTGAGCATGCACTGATCACGTGGCTATCATGCACTGATCACGTGACTGCACATGCACTGCGTGGCGTGGCTGATGCTCTGATCACATCACGGCTCATCGGGCACTGATCACGTGTTTCTCAGGCAATGATCAGTGACTGACGGGCGCTGATCATGGGACTGTGTGCGCTGATCTGATCACGTGGCTGATCAGGAACTGACCACCTGATTGTGCATGCAGTGATGACGTGGCTGGTCGTTCACTGATCACGTGTTTATCATACAGTGATCTCCTGACTGAGAGGCGCTGATCACGTAACTGTGCCCTCAGTGATCACGTGGCTATTCATGCACTGATATCGTGACTGAGCATGCACTGATCATGTGCCGGGAGCCGGGGAGGCATTCCACTCTGGACAAAGGTCATGAGGAAGGAGGCTCGGCATAAGCAAATGCGGGATCGAGCCTCAGGAGTCCACCAGGATATTCTCTGGCAACTCCCCCCCCAAAAAAAACAGAGTCTGCCTACTGTATTGCTTTGTGCTCTCACCTCTGATTTCACTGGGGGCTGTCCCCCACCACCATCTTGCTCTCTCTGTCAAAGAGTTAAATTTCAGCTCCAATTCATAAAGTTACTTTTCGTTCTTCCCTTTAACTTCCAGCTGAGTCTCCATCTGGGGCTTGGAACCCACCACGCTTACTAATTATGCCTGGGCTGCTAAGACCCACTCGAGAAGGTTTCTAGGGTGAGGCACCTTCCGCTATTCGAGAGGCGCCTGCGGCCTACGTAAGTGGTGCAAACTTCTTGTCTTGAAGTTTGATTGGTCTCCCGCGTAAACCAAGCTACTCAGTCTCTTTTCTCCACGAATTTTCCTACTGAGCTCTCCTCATTCTATTATTCTTGACATCTTTGATTAGCATATAAATAGTCGCCTAGGCCATCTCTCCTTGAATACCCTGGATCAGTTGGGGCTGGTCCCGGCAGGTGGCGCCCGGGTGGGACCTCAGGAGGCAATACTCAAAGAGCTGAGCAGACCACGAACCACGCAATCAGCAGGCAATAAGCATGGGGTTCAGCGGTGACGAATAGTGCTGCTCAGCTGGCAATAAGCAAGCAGGTGACCAGGCAGGAATCACGCAGCTCAGCTGACAATTGTCAAGCAGATCACGCAGCTCAGCGGTCATGGAGATCACGCAGCTCAGCAGGCCCTGATCACGTGCTCAGTAGGCCCTGATCACGTGACTCTGCAAGCACTGATCACGTGGTTGATCAAGTCAGATCACGTGACTGAGCATGCACTGATCACGTGGCTATCATGCACTGATCACGTGACTGCACGCGTGGGCACTGATGCGCATGCACTGCGTGGCTGATCGGGCACTGATCACGTGTTTATCAGGCAGTGATCAGTGACTGACAGGCGCTGATCATGGGACTGTGCGCACTGATCACGTGGCTGATCAGGAACTGACCAGTGGACTGCGCATGCAGTGATCGCGTGGCTGTCGTTCCTGATCACGTGTTTATCATACGGTGATCACGTGACTGAGTCGCTGATCAGGTGACTGTGCCCGTCAGTGACCACGTGGCTGATCATGCACTGCTATCGTGACTGAGCATGCACTGATCATGTGCGGGGGCGGGGAGGCATTCCACTCTGGACAAAGGTCATGAGGAAGGAGGCTCGGCATACGCAAATGCGGGATCCAGCCTCAGGAGTCCACCCCGGATATTCTCGAGCATCTCCCCCCAAAAAAACCCAGAGTCTGCCTACTGTATTGCTTTGTGCTCTCACCTCTGATTTCACTGGGGGCTGTCCCCCACCACCATCTTGCTCTCTCTGTCAAAGAGTTAAATTTCAGCTCCAATTCATAAAGTTACTTTTCGTTCTTCCCTTTAACTTCCAGCTGAGTCTCCATCTAGAGCGCGGAACCCACCACGCTTCCTAATTATGCCTGCGCTGCTAAGACCCACTCGAGAAGGTTTCTAGGGTGAGGCACCTTCCGCTATTCGAGAGGGCGCCTGCGGCCTACGTAAGTGGTGCAAACTTCTTGTCTTGAAGTTTGATTGGTCTCCCGCGTAAACCAAGCTACTCAGTCTCTTTTCTCCACCGAATTTTCCTACTGAGCTCTCCTCATTCTATTATTCTTGACATCTTTGATTAGCATATAAATAGTCGCCTAGGCCATCTCTCCTTGAATACCCTGGATCAGCTGGGGCTGGTCCCGGCGAAATGGCGCCCGGGTGGGACCTCAGGAGGCAATACTCAAAGAGCTGAGCAGACCACGAACCACGCAATCAGCAGGCAATAAGCATGGGGTTCAGCGGTGACGAATAGTGCTGCTCAGCTGGCAATAAGCAAGCAGGTGACCAGGCGGGAATCACGCAGCTCAGCTGACAATTGTCAAGCAGATGAGCGGCGGGAATCACGTAGCTCAGTAGGCCTGATCACGTGACTCTGCAAGCACTGATCACGTGGTTGATCAAGTCCAGATCACGTGACTGAGCATGCACTGATCACGTGGCTATCATGCACTGATCACGTGACTGCACAGGTACTGATGGCGTGGCTGATGGCGGGCACTGATCGCGTGTTAATCAGGCAGTGATCAGTGACTGACAGGCGATGATCATGGGACTGTGGCTATCGCGCACTGATCACGTGGCTGATCAGGAACTGACTAGTGGACTGCGTGTTTATCAGGCGGTGTGATCATGTGGCTAATCGTTCCCTGATCACGTGTTTATCATACGGTGATCTCGTGACTGAGAGTCGCTGATCAGGTGACTGTGCCGTCAGTGACCACGTGGCTGATCATGCACTGCTATCGTGACTGAGCATGCACTGATCATGTGCGGGGGCGGGAGGCATTCCACTCTGGACAAAGGTCATGAGGAAGGAGGCTCGGCATGCACGCAAATGCGGGATCGAGCCTCAGGAGTCCACCCGGATATTCTCGAGCATCTCCCCCCCAAAAAACCCATAGTCTGCCTACTGTGTTGCTTTGTGCTCTCACCTCTGATTTCACTGGGGGCTGTCCCCCACCACCATCTCGCTCTCTCTGTCAAAGAGTTAACTTACAGCTCAATTCATCAAGTTCCTTGTCATTCTTCCCTTTACCTTCCAGCTGAGTCTCCATCTGGGGCTTGGAACCCTGCACGCTTACTAATTATGCCTGGGCTGCTAAGACCCCCTCGAGAAGGTGTCTAGGGTGAGGCACCTTTCCGCTATTCGAGAGGCGCCTGCGGCTCGTAAGTGGTGCAAACTTCTTGTCTTGAAGTTTGATTGGTCTTCAGCGTAAACCAAGCTACTCAGTCTCTTTTCTCCACGAATTTTCCTACTGAGCTCTCCTCATACTATTATTCTTGACATTTCTGATTAGCATATAAATATTCGCCTAGGCCATCTCTCCTTCGAATTCCCTGGATCAGCTGGGGCTGGTCCCGGCAGGTGGCGCCGAACAGGGACCTCAGGAGGCAATACTCAAAGAGCTGAGCAGACACGAACCCGCGCAATCAGCAGGCAATAAGCATGGGGGCTCAGCGGTGACGAATCATGCTGCTCAACTGGCAATAATCAAGCAGGTGACCAGGCAGGAATCACGCAGCTCAGCTGGCAATTGTCAAGCAGATGAGCCGACAGGAATCACGCAGCTCAGCTGGCAATTGTCATGCAGATGAGCGGCAGGAATCACGCAGCTCAGCAGGCCTGATCACGTGGACTGCAGGCACTGATCACGTGGCTGATCAAGTCCAGATCACGTGACTGAGCATGCACTGATCACGTGGCTATCATGCACTGATCACGTGACTGCACATGCACTGATGGCGTGGCGTGGCTGATCCGCCACTGATCACATGGCTCATCATGACTGATCACGTGTTTCTCAGGCAATGATCAGTGACTGACAGGCGCTGATCATGGGACTGTGCACGCGCACTGATCACGTGGCTGATCAGGAACTGACCACCTGATTGTGCATGCAGTGATGGCGTGGCTGTCGCGTCGTTCACTGATCACGTGTTTATCATACAGTGATCTCCTGACTGAGGCGCTGATCACGTAACTGTGCCCTCAGTGATCACGTGGCTATTCATGCACTGATATCGTGACTGAGCATGCACTGATCATGTGCGGGGGGCGGGAGGCATTCCACTCTGGACAAGGTCATGAGGAAGGAGGCTCGGCATAAGCAAATGCGGGATCGAGCCTCAGGAGTCCACCAGGATATTCTCTGGCAACTCCCCCAAAAAAACAGAGTCTGCCTACTGTATTGCTTTGTGCTCTCACCTCTGATTTCACTGGGGCTGTCCCCACCACCATCTTGCTCTCTCTGTCAAAAGTTAAATTTCAGCTCAATTCATAAAGTTACTTTTCGTTCTTCCCTTTAACTTCCAGCTGAGTCTCCATCTGGCCTTGGAACCCTGCACGCTTCCTAATTATGCCTGGGCTGCTAAGACCCACTCGAGAAGGTTTCTAGGGTGAGGCACCTTCCGCTATTCGAGAGGCGCCTGCGGCCCTCGTAAGTGGTGCAAACTTCTTGTCTTGAAGTTTGATTGGTCTCCCAGCGTAAACCAAGCTACTCAGTCTCTTTTCTCCACGAATTTTCCTACTGAGCTCTCCTCATTCTATTATTCTTGACATCTTT
>NW_027220105.1:0-27298 GCF_027580195.1 Bos mutus
GATCAGTGAATGCTAGCCATGTGATTGTGCACGCCGGGACAGGCGATCAGTGTATGGTCAGCCACGTGAATACAGCGTGCTCCAGTCATGTGATCAGGGCCTACTGAGCTGTGATTCCTGCCTGTCATCTGCTTGACAATTGCCACAAAGGCGTGATTCCCGCCTCCTCATCGCTTGATAATCGCCCAGCTGAACTGAGTGATTCGCGCGGCTCATCCGCCTGATATTTGCCAGCTGAGATGCGTGATTCCTTCCTGCTCATCTGCTTGATAATTGGCAGTTGAGCTGCGTGATTCATGGCTGCTCATCTGCTTGTGCCAGCTGAACAGCATGATTCATCACAGCTGAAGTCCATGACTATTGGCTCTGTTTCTGAGTGATTGGTCAGTTGCTCAGCTCTTTGGTTATTGCCTCCTGGGCACATCATCAGTGCATTATAGCCATCGCATCAACACATGATCAGTGACATGATCAGTGCCATTCACACACGTGATCACTGCTTGGTATTGCCAGCTAGACAGCATGATTCATCACAGCTGAGGTCCATGATTGTGCCCTGCTGATTCCGTGATGGTAGCACTCTGCTCTTGCATGATCAGTCCTGAGGCATCATTTCATGATAGCTACGTCATCAGCGCATAATCATCCCGTGATCGGTGCATCGCGTCTGTCGCGTGATCAGTGTATGATCAGCCACGTGATCAGTGCATGATCAGCCACCCTGAACAGTCGCGTGATGTCAGGGCCTGCTGAGCTGCGTGTTTCCTGTCTACTCAGCTGGTGATAATGGCCAGCTTGGCTGCGTTATTCCTGCCTGCTCATCTGCTTGATAATTTGCCAGCTGAGCTCGCGTTAATCCTACCTGATCATCTCTCCTTGACGGTTGCCAGCTGAGCTGCGTGATTCTGCCTGCTCAGCTACTTGAATATTGTCAGCTGAGCAGCATGACTCGTCTGGCCTGAGCTCCATGATTACTGCCTGCTGATTGGGTAATTCGTGCCTGCTCGGCTCTTTGATTGTGCCTCTGGTTTATCATCAGTCACTGATCAGCGCCATTCAGACGCGTGATCATTGCATATTCAGCCACTTGATGGTTTCGCGATCGCAGCGTGATTGGTGCATCATCAGCCCGTGATCGATGTATGATCAGCCCGAAGTGATCAGTGCATGATCAGCCACGTGATCAGTGCAATATCAACCACGTAATCCAGTGCATGCAGTCAGTGATCAGTGCATGATAGCCCAGGTGATAAGTGATTGATCAGTCATGTTATCAGTGTATGATCAGCCGTAATTAGTGCATGATAGCCCGTGATCGAGTGCGCGTAGTCGATCCCGTGATCAGTGCGCGACCGGTCATTTGATCAGTGCATGATCAGTCGCGATCGGTGTGATCATGCGAGATCAGTGCATGGGCGAACCCGTGATCAGTGCATGATCGATCACGTAATCAGTGTATGGCAGCCACGTGAACATTGCATGATAGCCACGTGATCAGTGCATGATGAGCCGTGATCAGTGCATGATCAGCCACGTGATCAGTGCATGATCAGCCACGTGATCAGTGCATCGCGTGATCAGCCACGTGATCGTGTGCATGATCAGCCACGTGATCAGTGCATGATCAGTCACGTGATCAGTGCATGATCAGCCACGTGATCAGTGCATGATCAGCCACGTGATCAGTGCATGATCAGCCCGTGATCAGTGATGTGCATGATCAGCACGTGATCAGTGCATGATCAGCCACGTGATCAGTGCATGATCAGTCACGTGATCAGTGCATGATCAGCCACGTGATCAGTGCATGATCATCCACGTGATCAGTGCATGATCAGCCACGTGATCAGTGCATGATCAGTCACGTGTGTTCAGTGATCAGCCAGCCGTGATCAGTGTGATCAGATCACGTGATCAGTGCATGATGATCAGTGCGTGACGTGATTGTGCATGATCAGCCACGTGATCAGTGCATGATCAGTCATCGTGATCAGTGTATGATCAGCCGTGATCAGTGCACGATCATCAGTGTGATCGAGTGCAGTGATCAGTGCATCAGTGCGTGATCAGTCACGTGATCAGTGCATGCCACGTGATCAGTGCATGATCAGCCACGTGATCAGTGCATGATCAGCCACGTGATCAGTGCATGATCAGTCACGTGATCAGTGCATGATCAGTCACGTGATCAGTGCATGATCAGTCACGTGATCAGTGCATGATCAGCCACGTGATCAGTGCATGATCAGCCACGTGATCAGTGCATGATCAGCCACGTGATCAGTGCATGATCAGCCACGTGATCAGTGCATGATCAGTCACGTGATCAGTGATCAGATCGTGATCAGTCGTGATCAGCCACGTGATCAGTGCATGATCAGCCACGTGATCAGTGCATGATCAGTCCGTGATCAGTGCATGATCAGCCGCGTGATCAGTGTGCATGATCAGTCACGTGATCAGTGCATGATCAGTCACGTGATCAGTGCATGATCAGCTTGCGTGATCAGTGCATGATCAGCCACGTGATCAGTGCATTTTCCCTGCACGTGATCAGTGCATGATCAGCCACGTGATCAGTGCATGATCAGCCTGCTGATCAGTGCATGTCATCACGTGATCAGTGATCAGATCAGCCATGTGATCAGTGCATGATCAGCCACGTGATCAGTGCATGATCAGCCACGTGATCAGTGCATGATCAGCCACGTGATCAGTGCATGATCAGCCACGTGATCAGTGCATGATCAGCCACGTGATCAGTGCATGATCAGCCACGTGATCAGTGCATGATCTCCCACGTGAACATTGCATGTTCAGCCACGTGATCAGTGCATGATCCGCCAGGTGATCAGTGCATGATCTCCCATGTTATCAGTGCATGATCAGCCACGTAATCAGTGCATCATCAGCCACGTGATCATTGCATGTTCAGCCACGTGATCAGTGCATGCACGGTCACGTGATCAGTGATCAGTGCATGATCAGCCACGTGATCAGTGCATGATCAGCCACGTGATCAGTGCATGATCAGCCACGTGATCAGTGCATGATCAGCCA
Source organism: Bos mutus (assembly GCF_027580195.1). Classification (NCBI taxonomy): domain Eukaryota; kingdom Metazoa; phylum Chordata; class Mammalia; order Artiodactyla; family Bovidae; genus Bos; species Bos mutus. Next base: position 3,061 of record NW_027220105.1, read on the forward strand.
CGTGATCAGTGCATGATCAGCCAGGTGATCAGTGCATGATCAGTCATGTGATCAGTGCATGATCAGCCACGTGATCAGTGCATGATCAGCCACGTGATCAGTGCATGATCAGGCACGTGATCAGTGCATGATCAGCCACGTGATCAGTGCATGATCAGTCACGTGATCAGTGATCAGCCACGTGATCAGTGCATGATCAGCCACGTGATCAGTGCGTGATCAGCCACGCGTGATCAGTGCATGATCAGCCGCGTGATCAGTGCATGATCAGCCACGTGATCAGTGCATGATCAGCCACGTGATCAGTGCATGATCAGCCACGTGATCAGTGCATGATCAGCCACGTGATCAGTGCATGATCAGCCACGGTGATCAGTGCATGATCAGCCACGTGATCAGTGCATGATCAGTCACGTGATCAGTGCATGATCAGCCACGTGATCAGTGCATGATCAGCCACGTGATCAGTGCATGATCAGCCACGTGATCAGTGCATGATCAGCCACGTGATCAGTGCATGATCAGCCACGTGATCAGTGCATGATCAGCCACGTGATCAGTGCATGATCAGTCACGTGATCAGTGTATGATCAGCCACGTGATCAGTGCATGATCAGCCACGTGATCAGTGCATGATCAGTCACGTGATCAGTGCATGATCAGCCACGTGATCAGTGCATGATCAGCCACGTGATCAGTGCATGATCAGTCACGTGATCAGTGCATGATCAGCCACGTGATCCGTGCATGATCAGCCACGTGATGATCAGTGCATGATCAGTCACGTGATCAGTGCATGATCAGCCCGTGATCAGTGCATGATCAGCCACGTGATCAGTGCATGATCAGCCACGTGATCAGTGCATGATCAGCCACGTGATCAGTGCATGATCGATCAGTCATCGTATCATCAGTGGTGATCGTGATCGGTGCATGATCAATCACGTGATCAGTGCATGATCAGCCACGTGATCAGTGCATGATCAGCCACGTGATCAGTGCATGATCAGTCACGTGATCAGTGCATGATCAGCCCGTGATCAGTGCATGATCAGCCACGTGATCAGTGCATGATCAGCCACGTGATCAGTGCATGATCAGTCACGTGATCAGTGCATGATCAGCCACGTGATCAGTGCATGATCAGCCACGTGATCGTGATCATCAGTGCGTGATCAGTGTGATCAGTGCATGTTCAGCCACGTGATCAGTGCATGATCAGTCACGTGATCAGTGCATGATCAGCCACGTGATCAGTGCATGATCAGCCACGTGATCAGTGCATGATCAGTCACGTGATCAGTGCATGATCAGCCACGTGATCAGTGCATGATCAGCCACGTGATCAGTGCATGATCAGCCACGTGATCAGTGCATGATCAGTCCCGTGATCAGTCAGTGCATGATCAGCAGTGATCAGTGCATGATCAGCCGTGTGATCAGTGCATGATCAGGCACGTGATCAGTGTATGATCAGCCGCGTGATCAGTGCATGATCACCCACGTGATCAGTGCATGATCAGCCACGTGATCAGTGCATGATCAGCCACGTGATCAGTGCATGATCATCGCGTGATCGGTCATGCATGATCAGTCACGTGATCAGTGCATGATCAGCCACGTGATCAGTGCATGATCAGTCACGTGATCAGTGCATGATCAGTGCACGTGATCAGTGCATGATCAGCCACGTGATCAGTGCATGATCAGCCACGTGATCAGTGCATGATCAGTCCGCGTGATCAGTGCATGATCAGCCACGTGATCAGTGCATGATCAGTCACGTGATCAGTGCATGATCAGCCACGCGTGAGTGTGCATGATCAGCCAGGGCCGTGATCAGTGCATGATCAGCTCACGTGATCAGTGCATGATCAGCCACGTGATCAGTGCATGATCAGCCACGTGATCAGTGCATGATCAGCCACGTGATCAGTGCATGATCAGCCACGTGATCAGTGTATGATCAGCGTGATCAGTGCGTGATCATCACAGATGAGGTCCATGATCAGTGCCTGATCATTGCATGTGATCAGTGCCTGATCAGCTCGTGATCAGTGCATGATCAGGCACGTGATCAGTGCATGATCAGCCACGTGATCAGTGCATGATCAGTCACGTGATCAGAGCATGATCAGCCACGTGATCAGTGCATGATCAGTCACGTGATCAGTGCATGATCAGCCATGTGATCAGTGCATGATCAGCCATGTAATCAGTGCATGATCATCCACGTGATCACGTGTGCATGATGATCAGCCACGTGATCAGTGCATGATCAGCCACGTGATCAGTGCATGATCAGCCACGTGATCAGTGCATGATCAGCCACGTGATCAGTGCATGATCAGCCACGTGATCAGTGCATGATCAGCCACGTGATCAGTGCATGATCAGTGCACGTGATCACGTGATCATGATCAGTCACGTGATCAGTGCATGATCAGCCCGTGATCAGTGCATGATCAGTCACGTGATCAGTGCATGATCAGCCACGTGATCAGTGCATGATCAGTCACGTGATCAGTGCATGATCAGCCACGTGATCAGTGCATGATCAGCACGTGATCAGTGCATGATCAGCCACGTGATCAGTGCATGATCAGCCACGTGATCAGTGCATGATCAGCCACGTGATCAGTGATGATCATCTGCATGACAGTTGCCAGCTGTGCGTGATCGTGCATGATCAGCCACGTGATCAGTGCATGATCAGTCACGTGATCAGTGCATGATCAGCGTGTCATCAGTGCATGATCAGTCACGTGATCAGTGCATGATCCTTCACGTGATCAGTGATCATGTGAGCCACGTGATCAGTGCATGATCAGTCACGTGATCAGTGCATGATCAGCCACGTGATCAGTGCATGGTCAGCCACGTGATCAGTGCATGATCAGCCACGTGATCAGTGCATGATCAGCCACGTGATCAGTGCATGATCAGCCACGTGATCAGTCAGTGCATGATCAGTCACGCACATCATCAGTGCATGATCAGCCAGTGCGTGATCAGTGCATGATCAGCCACGTGATCAGTGCATGATCAGCCACGTGATCAGTGCATGATCAGCCACGTGATCAGTTTATGATCAGTCACGTGATCAGTGCATGATCAGCCACGTGATCAGTGCATGATCACCACGTGATCAGTGCATGATCAGTCACGTGATCAGTGCATGATCAGCCACGTGATCAGTGCATGATCAGCCACGTGATCAGTGATCATGATCAGCCACGTGATCAGTGTGCATGATCAGCCACGTGATCAGTGCATGATCAGTGCGTGATCAGTGCATGATCTGCCACGTGATCAGTGCATGTGCAGTCTCGTGATCAGTGTATGATCAGCCACGTGATCAGTGCATGATCAGCCACGTGATCAGTGCATGATCAGTCACGTGATCAGTGCATGATCAGCCACGTAATCAGTGCATGATCAGCCACGTGATCAGTGCATGATCAGCCACGTGATCAGTGCATGATCAGCTCACGTGATCAGTGCATGATCAGCCACGTGATCAGTGCATGACCAGTCACGTGATCAGTGCATGATCAGACACGTGATCAGAGTATGATCAGCCACGTGAACAGTGTATGATCAGCTATGTGAACAGTGTATGATCAGCCACGTGATCAGTGCATGATCAGCACGTGATCAGTGCATGATCAATCACGTGATCAGTGCATGATCAGCATGTGATCAGTGCATGATCAGTCACGTGATCAGTGCATGATAAGCCACGTGATCTGTGCATGATCAGTCACGTGATCAGTGCATGATCAGCCACGTGATCAGTGCATGATCAGGCACGTGATCAGTGCATGATCAGCCACGTGATCAGTGCATGATCAGTGATCCACGTGATCAGTGCATGATCAGTCACGTGATCAGTGCATGATCAGCCACGTGATCAGTGCATGATCAGCCACGTGATCAGTGCATGATCAGTCACGTGATCAGTGCATGATCAGCCACGTGATCAGTGCATGATCAGTCACGTGATCAGTGCATGATCAGTCATGTGATCAGTGCATGATCAGTCACGTGATCAGTGCATGATCAGCCACGTGATCAGTGCATGATCAGTCACGTGATCAGTGTATGATCAGCCACGTGATCAGTGCATGATCAGCCACGTGATCAGTGCATGATCAGCCACGTGATCAGTGCATGATCAGCCACGTGATTCCTGATCAGCTCGTGATGAGTGCATGATCAGCCACGTGATCAGTGCATGATCAGCTCATCGTGATCAGTGCATGCTGAGCTGCGTGATCAGTGCATGATCATCACGTGATCAGTGCATGATCAGCCTGCGTGATCAGTGCATGATCAGCCACGTGATCAGTGCATGATCAGCCACGTGATGAGTTCGTGATGTCACGTGATCAGTGTGATTACAGTGCTGATTGTCAGTGCGTGATCTGCTCAGCTCTTTGATTATGCCGTCCGTGAGTGCATCATCAGTCACGTGATCAGTGCATGATCAGACACGTGATCAGTGCATGATCAGCCACGTGATCAGTTCATGATCAGCCACGTGATTAGTGCATCATCATCAGCCACGTGATCAGTGCATGATCAGCCGTGATCAGTGCATGATCAGCCACGTGATCAGTGCATGATCAGCCACGTGATCAGTGCATGATCAGTCAAGTCATGATCAGTGCATGATCAGCCACGTGAGGTGATCAGTGCGTGATCAGTGCATGATCAGTGCGTGATCAGTGTGTGATCATCAGTGCGTGATCAGTGCATGATCAGCCACGTGATCAGTGCATGATCAGTCCGTGATCAGTGCGTGATCAGTGATCATGATCAGTCACGTGATCAGTGCATGATCAGCCACGTGATCAGTGCATGATCAGCCACGTGATCAGTGCATGATCAGTCACGTGATCAGTGCATGATCAGTCACGTGATCAGTGCATGATCAGCCACGTGATCAGTGCATGATAGCCACGTGATCAGTGCATGATAAGCCACGTGATCAGTGCATAATCAGTCACGTGATCAGTGCATGATCAGCCACGTGATCAGTGCATGATCAGCCACGTGATCAGTGCATGATCAGCCACGTGATCAGTGCATGATCAGTCACGTGATCAGTGTGCATGATCAGCCACGTGATCAGTGCATGATCAGCAGCCGTGATCAGTGCATGATCATTCACGTGATCAGTGCATGATCAGCCACGTGATCAGTGCATGATCAGATCACGTGATCAGTGCATGATCAGTGCGTGATCAGTGCATGATCAGCCACGTGATCAGTGCATGATCAGATCACGTGTGATCAGTGCATGATCAGCCACGTGATCAGTGCATGATCAGCCACGTGATCAATGCATGATCAGTCACGTGATCAGTGCATGATCAGTCACGTGATCAGTGCATGATCATGATCAGTCACGTGATCAGTGCATGATCAGCCACGTGATCAGTGCATGATCAGTTCACGTGATCAGTGCATGATCAGCCACGTGATCAGTGCATGATCAGCCACGTGATCAGTGCATGATCAGTCACGTGATCAGTCAGTGCATGATCAGTCAGCCGCGATCAGTGCATGATCAGTGTGATCACGTGATCATGCATGATCAGCCACGTGATCAGTGCATGATCAGCCACGTGATCAGTGCATGATCAGCCACGTGATGATCAGTGCATGATCAGCCACGTGATCAGTGCATGATCATCATGCCACGTGATCAGTGCATGATCAGCCACGTGATCAGTGCATGATCAGCGTGATCAGTGCGTGATCAGTGCGTGCATGATCAGCCACGTGATCATTCGTGATCAGTGTCATCAGCCACGTGATCAGTGCATGATCAGCCACGTCAGTGCATCATGATCAGCCACGTGATCAGTGCATGATCAGCCACGTGATCAGTGCATGATCAGTCACGTGATCAGTGCATGATCAGTCACGTGATCAGTGCATGATCAGCGTGATCACGTGATCAGTGTGCATGATCAGCCACGTGATCAGTGCATGATCAGCCACGTGATCAGTGCATGATCAGTCACGTGATCAGTGCATATCAGTCACGTGATCAGTGCATGATCAGCCGTCGTGATCAGTGCATGATCAGCCACGTGATCAGTGCATGATCAGTCACGTGATCAGTGCATGATCAGCCACGTGATCAGTGCATGATCTCACGTGCCATCTGTGTGATGATCCTGCCTCCTCAGTGATTGATGCATGATCTGTCACTGAGTGATTCCTGCATGATCATCCGCGTGTGATTTGCCAGCTGAGATGCGTGATCAGCCCGTGATCAGTGCATGATCATCTGCGTGATCAGTGCATGATCAGTGCGTGATCATGATCATCTGCGTGATCAGTGATCAGTGATGATCAGCCACGTGATCAGTGCATGATCAGTCACGTGATCAGTGTGCATGATGTTTCGTGATCAGTGCATGATCAGCCACGTGATCAGTGCATGATCAGCCACGTGATCAGTGCATGATCAGCCACGTGATGATCAGTGCATGATCAGCCACGTGATCAGTGCATGATCAGCCACGTGATCAGTGCATGATCAGCCACGTGATCAGTTTATGATCAGCCACGTGATCAGTGCATGATCAGCCACGTGATCAGTGCATGATCAGCCACGTGATCAGTGCATGATCAGTCACGTGATCAGTGCATGATCTGTCACGTGATCAGTGTATGATCAGCCACGTGATCAGTGCATGATCAGTCACGTGATCAGTGTATGATCAGCCACGTGATCAGTGCATGATCAGCCACGTGATCAGTGCATGTGATGATCAGGTGCCTGATCAGCTGCGTGATCTGCCGTGATCAGATCGCTGTGTGATCAGTGCATGATCAGGCACGTGATCAGTGCATGATCAGCTGCGTGATCAGTGCATGATCATCTGCGTGATCAGTGCATGATCAGCTGCGTGATCAGTGCATGATCATCTCGTGATCAGTGCATGATCAGCCACGTGATCAGTGCATGATCAGCCGTGATGATCAGTGCATGATCAGCTCAGCGTGATGAGTGCATGATCAGCTCCGTGATCAGTGCATGATCAGCCACGTGATCAGTGCATGATCAGCTGATCAGTGCATGATCAGCCTGTGATCAGTGCATGATCAGTCACGTGATCAGTGCATTCAGCCACGTGATCAGTGCATGATCAGCCACGCGTGATCAGTGCATGATCAGCCACGTGATCAGTGCATGATCAGCCACGTGATCAGTGCATGATCAGCCACGTGATCAGTGCATGATCAGCATCACGTGATCAGTGCATGATCAGCCACGTGATCAGTGCATGATCAGTCACGTGATCAGTGCATGATCAGCCACGTGATCAAGTCATGATCAGTCATGTGATCAGTGCATGATCAGCCACGTGATCAGTGCATCAGCCACGTGATCAGTGCATGATCATCCACGTGATCAGTGCATGATCAGTCACGTGATCAGTGCATGATCAGGCACGTGATCAGTTCATGATCAGTCACGAGATCAGTGTATGATCAGCCACGTGATCAGTGCATGATCAGCCACGTGATCAGTGCATGATCAGCCGCGTGATCAGTGCATGATCAGCTCACGTGATCAGTGCATGATCAGCCACGTGATCAGTGCATGATCAGTCACGTGATCAGTGTGCATGATCAGCCACGTGATCAGTGCATGATCAGCCACGTGATCAGTGCATGATCAGCCACGTGATCAGTGCATGATCAGCCACGTGATCAGTGCATGATCAGCCACGTGATCAGTGCATGATCAGCCACGTGATCAGTGCATGATCAGTCACGTGATCAGTGCATGATCAGCCACGTGATCAGTGCATGATCAGCCATCGTGATCGTGATCAGTTGCATGATCAGCCACGTGATCAGTGCATGCATGAGCCACGTGATCAGTGCATGATCATCAGCCACGTGATCAGTGCATGATCAGCCACGTGATCAGTGCATGATCAGTCACGTGATCAGTGCATGATCAGCCACGTGATCAGTGCATGATCAGCCACGTGATCAGTGCATGATCAGCCACGTGATCAGTGCATGATCAGCTCACGTGATCAGTGCATGATCAGTCACGTGATCAGTGCATGATCAGCCGCGTGATCAGTGCATCAGCCACGTGATCAGTGCATGATCAGTCACGTGATCAGTGCATGATCAGCCACGTGATCAGTGTATGATCAGCCACGTGATCAGTGCATGATCAGCCACGTGATCAGTGCATGATCAGTCATGCGTGATCAGTGCATGATCAGCGCGTGATCAGTGCATGATCAGCCACGTGATCAGTGCATGATCAGCCACGTGATCAGTGCATGATCAGCCACGTGATCAGTGCATGATAGCCACGTGATCAGTGCATGATCAGTCACGTGATCAGTGCATGATCAGCCGCGTGATCAGTGCATGCAAGCCACGTGATCAGTGCATGACCAGTTACGTGATCAGTGTAGGTTCAGCCGCGTGATCAGTGCATGATAGCCACGTGATCAGTGCATGATCAGTCACGTGATCAGTGCATGATCAGTCACGTGATCAGTGCATGATCAGTCTCGTGATCAGTGTATGATCATCCACGTGATCAGTGCATGATAACCATGTGATCAATGCAGGATAGCCACGTGATAAGTGCATGATCAGTCCCGTGATCAGTGTATGATCAGCCACGTGATCAGTGCATGATCAGTCACGTGATCAGTGCATGATCAGCCACGTGATCAGTGCATGATCAGTCACGTGATCAGTGCATGATCAGCCACGTGATCAGTGCATGATCAGTCCCGTTATCAGTGCATGATAGCCACGTGATCAGTGCATGAACAGTCACGTGATCAGTGTATGATCAGCCACGTGATCAGTGCATGATCGTGATCACGTGATCAGTCAGTTCATGATCAGATCAGTGCGTGATCAGTGCATGATCAGTCACGTGATCAGTGCATGATCAGCCACGTGATCAGTGCATGATCAGTCACGTGATCAGTGCATGATCAGCCACGTGATCAGTGCATGATCAGCCACGTGATCAGTGCATGATCAGTCACGTGATCAGTGCATGATCTCACGTGATCAGTGCATGATCATCCACGTGATCAGTGCATGATCAGTCACGTGATCAGTGCATGATCAGCCACGTGATCAGTGCATGATAGCCACGTGATCAGTGCATGATCATTCACGTGATCAGTGCATGTGCAGTCACGTGATCAGTGCATGATCAGCCACGTGATCAGTGTGCATGATCAGCCGTGTGAGTGTGCATGATCAGCCACGTGATCAGTGCATGATCAGCCACGTGATCAGTGCATGATCAGCCACGTGATCAGTGCATGATCAGTCAGCGTGATCATGTGTGTCAGTGATCAGCCGCGTGATCAGTGCATGATCAGTCACGTGATCAGTGCATGATCAGCCACGTGATCAGTGCATGATCAGCCACGTGATCAGTGCATGATCAATCCGCGTGATCAGTGTGATCAGTGATCAGTGATCAGTGCATCATCACGTGATCAGTGCATGATCAGCCACGTCATCAGTGCATGATCAGCCACGTGATCAGTGCATGATCAGCCACGTGATCAGTGCATGTGCAGTCAGGTGATCAGTGTATGATCAGCCACGTGATCAGTGCATGATCAGCCACGTGATCAGTGCATGATCAGTCACGTGATCAGTGCATGATCAGCCACGTGATCAGTGCATGATAGCCACGTGATCAGTGCATGATCAGTCACGTGATCAGTGCATGATCAGCCACGTGATCAGTGCATGATCAGTCACGTGATCAGTGCATGATCAGCCACGTGATCAGTGCATGATCAGCCACGTGATCAGTGCATGATCAGCCACGTGATCAGTGCATGATCAGTCACGTGATCAGTGCATGATCAGCCACGTGATCAGTGCATGATCAGCCACGTGATCAGTGCATGATCAGGCACCTGATCAGTGCATGATCAGTCACGTGATCAGTGCATGATCAGCCACGTGATCAGTGCATGATCAGCCACGTGATCAGTGCATGATCAGTCGCGTGATCAGTGCATGATCAGCCACGTGATCATTGCATGATCAGCCACGTGATAAGTGCATGATCAGTCACGTGATCAGTGCATGATCAGCCACGTGATCAGTGCATGATCAGCCACGTGATCAGTGCATGATCAGTCACGTGATCAGTGCATGATCAGCCACGTGATCAGTGCATGATCAGCCACGTGATCAGTGCATGATCATTCACGTGATCAGTGCATGATCAGCCACTTGATCAGTGCATGATCAGCCACGTGATCAGTGCATGATCAGCCACGTGATCAGTGCATGATCAGCCACGTGATCAGTGCATGCATCAGTCACGTGATCAGTGCATGATCAGCCACGTGATAAGTGCATGATCAGTCACGTGATCAGTGCATGATCAGCCACGTGATCAGTGCATGATCAGCCACGTGATCAGTGCATGATCAGTCACGTGATCAGTGCATGATCAGTCACGTGATCAGTGCATGATCAGCCACGTGATCAGTGCATGATCAGTCACGTGATCAGTGCATGATCAGCCACGTGATCAGTGCATGATCAGCCACGTGATCAGTGCATGATCAGCCACGTGATCAGTGCATGATCAGCCACGTGATCAGTGCATGATCAGCCACGTGATCAGTGCATGATCAGCCACGTGATCAGTGCATGATCAGTCACGTGATCAGTGCATGATCAGCCACGTGATCAGTGCATGATCAGCCACGTGATCAGTGCATGATCAGCCACGTGATCAGTGCATGATCAGCCACGTGATCAGTGCATGATCAGCCACGTGATCAGTGCATGATCATCAGTCACGTGATCAGTGCATGATCAGCCACGTGATCAGTGCATGATCAGCCACGTGATCAGTGCATGATCAGCCACGTGATCAGTGCATGATCAGCCACGTGATCAGTGCATGATCAGCCACGTGATCAGTGCATGCGATCAGTCACGTGATCAGTGCATGATCAGCCACGTGATCAGTGCATGATCAGCCACGTGATCAGTGCATGATCAGCCACGTGATCAGTGCATGATCTCACACGTGATCAGTGCATGATCAGCCACGTGATCAGTGCATGATCAGCCACGTGATCAGTGCATGATCAGTCACGTGATCATTTGATGATCAGCCACGTGATCAGTGCATGATCAGCCACGTGATCAGTGCATGATCAGCCACGTGATCAGTGCATGATCAGTCACGTGATCAGTGCATGATCAGCCACGTGATCAGTGCATGATCAGTCACGTGATCAGTGTATGATCAGCCACGTGATCAGTGCATGATGCCACGTGATCAGTGCATGATCAGTCACGTGATCAGTGCATGATTCAGTCCGTGATCTGTGCATGATCAGCCACGTGATCAGTGCATGATCAGTCACGTGATCAGTGCATGATCAGCCACGTGATCAGTGCATGATCAGCCACGTGATCAGTGCCATGATCAGCTGCATGATGATCATGTGATCAGCCACGTGATCAGTGCATGATCAGCCGCGTGATCAGTGCATGATGAGGTCCGTGATCAGTGCATGATCAGATCACGTGATCAGTGCATGATCAGTCACGTGATCAGTGCCATCAGTCACGTGATCAGTGCATGATCAGCCACGTGATCAGTGCATGATCAGTCACATGATCAGTGCATGATCAGCCACGTGATCAGTGCATGATCAGTCACGTGATCAGTGTATGATCAGCCAAGTGATCAGTGTATGATCAGCCACGTGATCAGTGTATGATCAGCCACGTAATCAGTGCATGCACAATCACGTGATCAGTGCATGATCAGCCACGTGATCTGTGCATGATCAGTCACGTGATCAGTGCATGATCAGCCACGTGATCAGTGCATGATCAGGCACGTGATCAGTGCATGATCAGTCACGTGATCAGTGTATGATCAGTCACGTGATCAGTGCATGATCAGTCACGTGATCAGTGCATGATCAGCCGTTTTCAGTGCATGATCAGTCACGTGATCGTGTGTGCATGATCAGCCACTTGATCAGTGCATGATCAGTCACGTGATCAGTGCATGATCAGCCACGTGATCAGTGCATGATCGGCACGTGATCAGTGCATGATCAGCCACGTGATCAGTGCATGATCAGTCACGTGATCAGTGTATGATCAGCTTCGTGATCAGTGCATGATCCTGTCGTGATCAGTGCATGATCAGTCGCGTGCGTGATCAGTGCATGATCAGCCACGTGATCAGTGCATGATCAGCCACGTGATCAGTGTGATCAGCACTGCGTGATCAGTGCATGATTTGCCACGTGATCAGTGCATGATCAGCCCTGTGATCAGTGCATGATGCAGTCACGTGATCAGTGCGTGATCAGTGCGTGATCAGTGCACGTGATCAGTGCATGATCAGCCAGCGTGATCAGTGCATGATCAGTCATCATCAGTGCATGATCAGTCCGTGATCAGTGCATGATCAGCCACGTGATCAGTGCATGATCAGCTCACGTGATCAGTGCATGAACAGCCACGTGATCAGTGTATGATCAGCCACGTGATCAGTGCATGATCCGCAACGTGGTTAGTGCATGATCAGTCACGTGATCAGTGCATGATCAGCCACGTGATCAGTGCATGATCAGCCACGTGATCAGTGCATGATCAGCCACGTGATCAGTGCATGATCAGCCACGTGATCAGTGCATGATCAGTCACGTGATCAGTGCATGATCAGGCGTGATCAGTGCATGATCAGTCACGTGATCAGTGCATGATCAGCCACGTGATCAGTGCATGATCAGCCACGTGATCAGTGCATGATCAGCCATGTGATCAGTGCATGCACAGTCACGTGATCAGTGCATGATCAGCCAGGTGATCAGTGCATGCACAGTCAAGTGATCAGTGCATGCAGTCACGTGATAAGTGTATGATCGTGCCACGTGATCAGTGCATGATCAGTCACGTGCCATGTGTGCATGATCAGTCACGTGATCAGTGCATGATCAGCCGCGTGATCAGTGCATGATCAGCCACGTGATCAGTGCATGGATCTCACGTGATCAGTGCATGATCAGCCCGCGTGATCAGTGCATGATCACGTGATCAGTGCATGATCAGTCACGTGATCAGTGTATGATCAGCCACGTGATCAGTGCATGATCAGCCACGGGATCAGTGCATGATCAGCCACGTGATCAGTGCATGATCAGCCACGTGATCAGTGCATGATCAGCCACGTGATAGTGTGCATGATCAGCCACGTGATAAGTGTATGATCAGCCACGTGATCAGTGCATGATCAGCCACGTGATCAGTGCATGATCAGCCACGTGATCAGTGCATGATCAGTCACGTGATCAGTGCATGATCAGCCACGTGATCAGTGCATGATCAGCCACGTGATCAGTGCATGATCAGCAACGTGATCAGTGCATGATCAGTCAAGTGATCAGTGTATGATCAGCCACGTGATCAGTGTATGATCAGCCACGTTATCAGTGAATGCACAGTCACGTGATCAGTGAATGATCACCACGTGATCAGTGCATGATAGCTACGTGATTAGTGCATAATCAGTCACGTGATCAGTGCATGATCAGCCACGTGATCTGTGCATGATAGCCACGTGATCAGTGCATGATCAGTCACGTGATCAGTGTATGATCAGCTTCGTGATCAGTGCATGATCAGCCACGTGATCAGTGCATGATCGTGATCAGTGATGATCAGCCGTGATCAGTGCATGATCAGCCACGTGATCAGTGCATGATCAGCCACGTGATCAGTGCATGATCAGCCACGTGATCAGTGCATGATCAGCCACGTGATCAGTGCATGATCAGCCACGTGATCAGTGCATGATCAGTCACGTGATGATCAGTGCATGATCAGCCACGTGATCAGTGCATGATCAGCCACGTGATCAGTGCATGATCAGCCACGTGATCAGTGCATGATCAGTCACGTGATCAGTGCATGATCAGCCACGTGATCAGTGCATGATCAGCCACGTGATCAGTGCATGATCAGCCACGTGATCAGTGCATGATCAGTCACGTGATCAGTGCATGATATCCACGTGATCAGTGCATGATCAGTCACGTGATCAGTGCATGATCAGCCACGTGATCAGTGCATGATCAGCCACGTGATCAGTGCATGATCAGCCACGTGATCAGTGCATGATCAGCCACGTGATCAGTGCATGATCAGCCACGTGATCAGTGCATGATCAGCCACGTGATCAGTGCATGATCAGCCACGTGATCAGTGCATGATCAGTGCATGATCAGCCACGTGATCAGTGCATGATCAGCCACGTGATCAGTGCATGATCAGCCACGTGATCAGTGCATGATCAGCCCGTGATCGTGATCAGTGCATGATCAGCCACGTGATCAGTGCATGATCAGCCGCGTGATCAGTGCATGATCATCAGCCACGTGATCAGTGCATGATCAGCCACGTGATCAGTGCATGATCAGTCACGTGATCAGTGCATGATCAGCCACGTGATCAGTGCATGATCAGCCACGTGATCAGTGCATGATCAGTCACGTGATCAGTGCATGATCAGCCACGTGATCAGTGCATGATCAGCCACGTGATCAGTGCATGATCAGTCACGTGATCAGTGCATGATCAGCCACGTGATCAGTGCATGATCAGCCCGTGATCAGTGCATGATCAGTCACGTGATCAGTGCATGATCAGCCACGTGATCAGTGCATGATCAGCCACGTGATCAGTGCATGATCAGTCACGTGATCAGTGCATGATCAGCCACGTGATCAGTGCATGATCAGCCACGTGATCAGTGCATGATCAGCCACGTGATCAGTGCATGATCAGTCACGTGATCAGTGTGCATCAGATCGTGATCAGTGCATGATCAGCCACGTGATCAGTGTGCATGATCACGTGATCAGTGCATGATCAGTCCCGCGTGATCAGTGCATGATCAGCCACGTGATCAGTGCATGATCAGCTCACGTGATCAGTGCATGATCAGTCACGTGATCAGTGCATGATCAGCCACGTGATCAGTGCATGATCAGCCACGTGATCAGTGTGATGATCGCGTGATCAGTGCGTGATCAGTGCGTGATCAGTCAGTCACGTGATCAGTGCATGATCAGCCACGTGATCAGTGCATGATCAGCCACGTGATCAGTGCATGATCAGTCACGTGATCAGTGCATGATCAGCCACGTGATCAGTGCATGATCAGTCACGTGATCAGTGCATGATCAGCCACGTGATCAGTGCATGATCAGCCACGTGATCAGTGCATGTGATCAGTCGTGATCAGTGCATGATCAGGCTGCGTGATCAGTGCATGATCAGCCACGTGATCAGTGCATGATCAGCCACGTGATTGGTGCATGTGATCAGCCTGCGTGATCAGTGCATGATCAGCCGCGTGATCAGTGCATGATCAGCTGCGTGATCAGTGCATGATCAGCAGCGTGATCGTGTGCATGATCAGGTCCGTGATCAGTGCATGATGATCGCGTGATCAGTGCATGATCAGCTCACGTGATCAGTGCATGATCAGGCACGTGATCAGTGCATGATCAGCCACGTGATCAGTGCATGATCAGTCACGTGATCAGTGCATGATCAGCCACGTGATCAGTGCATGATCAGCCACGTGATCAGTGCATGATCAGCCAGTGCGTGATCAGTGCATGATCAGCACGTGATCAGTGCATGATCAGCCACGTGATCAGTGCATGATCATTCATCAGTGCGTGATCAGTGTGCATGATCAGCCACGTGATCAGTGCATGATCAGTCAGCGTGATCAGTGTATGATCAGCCACGTGATCAGTGCATGATCAGCCACGTGATCACCATGATCACATGCGTGATCAGTGCATGATCAGCCACGTGATCAGTGCATGATCAGTCACGTGATCAGTGCATGATCAGCCGTTTCAGTGCATGATCAGTCACGTGATCAGTGCATGATCAGCCACGTGATCAGTGCATGATCAGCCACGTGATCAGTGCATGATCAGCCACGTGATCAGTGCATGATCAGCCACGTGATCAGTGCATGATCAGCCACGTGATCAGTGCATGATCAGTCACGTGATCAGTGCATGATCAGCCACGTGATCAGTGTGCATGATCAGCCCGTGATCAGTGCATGATCATCTGCGTGATCAGTGCATGATGCTGCGTGATCAGTGATCAGTCCGTGATCAGTGCATGATCACGTGCGTGATTCGTGCGTGATCAGTGCGTGATCGTGCGTGATCATTTGATCAGCGTGATCAGTGCGTGCATGATCCCACGTGATCAGTGCATGATCAGCCGCGTGATCAGTGCATGATTCCTGGCGTGATCAGTGCAGTGATGATCAGCCGTGATCAGTGCATGATCATTCACGTGATCAGTGCATGATCAGCCGCGTGATCAGTGCATGATCAGCCACGTGATCAGTGCATGATCAGCTCACGTGATCAGTGCATGATCAGTCCACGTGATCAGTGCATGATCAGCCACGTGATCAGTGTGCATGATCAGCCACGTGATCAGTGCATGATCAGCCACGTGATCAGTGCATGATCAGCCGCGTGATCAGTGCATGATCAGCCACGTGATCAGTGCATGATCAGCCACGTGATCAGTGCATGATCAGCCACGTGATCAGTGCATGATCAGTCACGTGATCAGTGCATGATCAGCCACGTGATCAGTGCATGATCAGCCACGTGATCAGTGCATGATCAGCCACGTGATCAGTGCATGATCAGCCACGTGATCAGTGCGATGATCAGTCAGTCACGTGATCAGTGCATGATCAGCCACGTGATCAGTCATGATCAGTCACGTGATCAGTGCATGATCAGGCCCCGTGATCAGTGCATGATCAGCCACGTGATCAGTGCATGATCAGTCGCGTGATCAGTGCATGATCAGTCGCGTGATCAGTGCATGATCAGTCACGTGATCAGTGCATGATCAGCCACGTGATCAGTGCATGATCAGCCGTGATCAGTGCATGATCAGCCACGTGATCAGTGCATGATCAGTCACCGTGATCAGTGTATGATCAACCACGAGATCAGTGCATGATCAGCCACGAGATCAGTGCATGATCAGCCACGTAATCAGTGTATGATCAGCCAAGTGATCAGTGCATGATGATGCGTGATCGCCGTGTGATCAGTGCATGATCAATCACGTGATCAGTGCATGATCAGCGCGTGATGAGTGTGCATGATCAGCCACGTGATCAGTGCATGATCAGCCACGTGATCAGTGCATGAACAGTCACGTGATCAGTGCATGTTCAGTCTCGTGATCAGTGCATGATCAGCCACGTGATCAGTGCATGATCAGCCCCGTGATCAGTGCATGCACAGTCACGTGATCAGTGCATGATCAGCCACGTGATCAGTGCATGATCAGCCACGTGATCAGTGCATGATCAGCCACGTGATCAGTGCATGATCAGCCACGTGATCAGTGCATGATGCATGATCAGTGCATGATCAGCCACGTGATCAGTGCATGATCAGCCGCGTGATCAGTGCATGATCAGTCACGTGATCAGTGCATGATCAGCCACGTGATCAGTGCATGATCAGCCACGTGATCAGTGCATGATCAGCCACGTGATCAGTGCATGATCAGCCACGTGATCAGTGCATGATCAGCCACGTGATCGTGTGCATGCAGGGTCATGATCGCGTGATCAGTGCATGATCAGCCACGTGATCAGTGCATGATCAGCGCGTGATCAGTGCATGATCAGCCGCGTGATCAGTGCATGATCAGTCACGTGATCAGTGCATGCATGATCATCACGTGATCAGTGCATGATCAGTGCGCGTGATGGTGCATGATCAGCCACGTGATCAGTGCATGATCAGTGCACGTGATCAGTGCATGCATCATCGGCGTGTGATCAGTGCATGATCAGCCACGTGATCAGTGCATGATCAGCCACGTGATCAGTGCATGATCAGCCGCGTGATCAGTGCATGATCAGCTCACGTGATCAGTGCATGATCAGCCACGTGATCGTGTGCATTCATCAGCCACGTGATCAGTGCATGTTCAGCCACGTGATCAGTGCATGATCAGCCACGTGATCAGTGCATGATCAGCCCGTGATCAGTGCATGATCAGCCACGTGATCAGTGCATGATCAGCCACGTGATCAGTGCATGATCAGCCACGTGATCAGTGCATGATCAGCCACGTGATCAGTGCATGATCAGCAGTGCGTGATCAGTGCATGATCAGCCACGTGATCAGTGTGCATGATCAGCCACGTGATCAGTGCATGATCAGCCACGTGATCAGTGCATGATCAGTCACGTGATCAGTGCATGATCAGCCGCGTGATCAGTGCATGATCAGCCACGTGATCAGTGCATGATCAGTGTCACGTGATCAGTGCATGATCAGCCACGTGATCAGTGCATGATCAGCCCCGTGATCATCACGTGATCAGTGCATGATCAGCTGCGTGATCAGTGCATGATCAGTGCATGATCATCACGTGATCAGTGCATGATCAGCCACGTGATCAGTGCATGATCAGTCACGTGATCAGTGCATGATCAGCCACGTGATCAGTGCATGATCAGCCACGTGATCAGTGCATGATCAGCCACGTGATCAGTGTGCATGATCAGTCACGTGATCAGTGCATGATCAGTCACGTGATCAGTGCATGATCAGCCGTGATCAGTGCATGATCAAGCCACGTGATCAGTGCATGATCAGCCACGTGATCAGTGCATGATCAGCCACGTGATCAGTGCATGATCAGCCGCGTGATCAGTGCATGATCAGCCACGTGATCAGTGCATGATCAGCCACGTGATCAGTGTGCATGATCAGCCACGTGATCAGTGCATGATCAGTCCACGTGATCAGTGCATGATCAGCCCGTGATCAGTGCATGCATCAGCCCGTGATCAGTGCATGATCAGCACGTGATCAGTGCATGATCAGCCACGTGATCAGTGCATGATCAGCCACGTGATCAGTGCATGATCAGCCACGTGATCAGTGCATGATCAGCCACGTGATCAGTGCATGATCATCCCACGTGATCAGTGCATGATCAGCGTGATCGTGCATGATCAGTCACGTGATGAGTCATGATCAGCCGTGATTCAGTGCATGATCAGCCGCGTGATCAGTGCATGATCAGCCACGTGATCAGTGCATGATCAGCCGCGTGATCAGTGCATGATCAGCCACGTGATCAGTGCATGATCAGTGTCAGGTGATCAGTGTATGATCAGCCACGTGATCAGTGCATGATCAGCCAGTGATCAGTGACCAGTGCGTGATGCATGATCAGTGCGTGATCAGTGCATGATCAGTCACGTGATCAGTGCATGATCAGTCACGTGATCAGTGCATGATCAGCCGCGTGATCAGTGTGCATGATCAGTCACGTGATCAGTGCATGATCAGCCACGTGATCAGTGCATGATCAGTCACGTGATCAGTGCATGATCAGCCACGTGATCAGTGCATGATCAGTGCACGTGATCAGTGCATGATCAGCCACGTGATCAGTGCATGATCAGTCACGTGATCAGTGGCCTGATCAGCCGTGATCAGTGCATGATCAGCCGTGATCAGTGCATGATCAGCCGCGTGATCAGTGCATGATCAGTCACGTGATCAGTGCATGATCAGCCACGTGATCAGTGCATGATCAGCCACGTGATCAGTGCATGATATTTGCCAGCTGTGATCAGTGTGATCAGTGCGTGATCAGTGCATGATCAGTGCATGATCAGTCGCGTGATCAGTGCATGATCGTGATGCGTGATCAGTGCGTGATCAGTGCATGATCAGGTGCGTGATCAGTGCATGATCAGGTCCGTGATCAGTGCATGATTTCACGTGATCAGTGCATGATCAGCTCACGTGATCAGTGCATGATCAGGCACGTGATCAGTGCATGATCAGCCACGTGATCAGTGCATGATCAGTGACGTGATCAGTGCATGATCAGCCACGTGATCAGTGCATGATCAGCCACGTGATCAGTTTATGATCAGCCACGTGATCAGTGCATGATCAGCCAGCCGTGATCAGTGCATGATCAGCCACGTGATCAGTGCATGATCAGTGCGTGATCAGTGCATGATCTGATCACGTGATCAGTGCATGATCAGCCACGTGATCAGTGCATGATCAGTCACGTGATCAGTGCATGATCAGCCACGTGATCAGTGCATGATCAGCCACGTGATCAGTGCATGATCAGGGCGTGATCAGTGCATGATTCACGCGTGATCAGTGTGATCAGCCACGTGATCAGTGCATGATCAGCCCGTGTGCATGTCATGATCAGCGTGATCAGTGCATGATCAGCCACGTGATCAGTGCATGATCAGTCCGTGATCAGTGCATGATCAGCTGCGTGATCAGTGCATGATCAGCCACGTGATCAGTGCATGATGATCAGCGCGTGATCAGTGCATGATCAGCATGATCAGCCCCGAACGTGATCAGTGCATGATCATTGCGTGATCAGTGCATGATCAGCTTCGTGATCAGTGCATGTCAGCCACGTGATCAGTCATGATCAGCCCGCGTGATCAGTGCATGATCAGGTGCGTGATCAGTGCATGATCAGTGATCAGTGCATGATCAGCCACGTGATCAGTGCATGATCAGTCACGTGATCAGTGCATGATCAGCCACGTGATCAGTGCATGATCAGCCACGTGATCAGTGCATGATCAGCCACGTGATCAGTGCATGATCAGCCACGTGATCAGTGCATGATCAGTCACGTGATCAGTGCATGATCAGCCGCGTGATCAGTGCATGATCAGTCACGTGATCAGTGCATGATCAGCCACGTGATCAGTGCATGATCAGCCACGTGATCAGTGCATGATCAGTCACGTGATCAGTGCATGATCAGTCACGTGATCAGTGCATGATCAGCCGCGTGATCAGTGCATGATCAGTCGCGTGATCAGTGCATGATCAGCCACGTGATCAGTGCATGATAGCCACGTGATCAGTGCATGATCAGTCGCGTGATCAGTGCATGATCTCTCACGTGATCAGTGCATGATCAGCCACGTGATCAGTGCATGATCAGCCACGTGATCAGTGCATGATCAGCCACGTGATCAGTGCATGATCAGCCACGTGATCAGTGCATGATCAGTCACGTGATCAGTGCATGATCAGCCACGTGATCAGTGCATGATCAGCCGCGTGATCAGTGCATGATCAGCCACGTGATCAGTGCATGATCAGCCTGCGTGATCAGTGCATGATCAGTCACGTGATCAGTGCATGATCAGCCACGTGATCAGTGCATGATCAGTCACGTGATCAGTGCATGATCAGCCGCGTGATCCGTGCATGATCAGCCACGTGATCAGTGTATGATCAGCCACGTGATCAGTGCATGATCAGCCACGTGATCAGTGCATGATCAGTGATCGTGATCAGTGCATGATCAGTCACGTGATCAGTGCATGATCAGCCGCGTGATCAGTGCATGATCAGCCACGTGATCAGTGCATGATCATTCGCGTGATCAGTGCATGATCAGTCACGTGATCAGTGCATGATCAGCCACGTGATCAGTGCATGATCAGTCGCGTGATCAGTGTATGATCAGCCACGTGATCAGTGCATGATCAGCCACGTGATCAGTGCATGATCAGCCACGTGATCAGTGCATGATCAGCCGCGTGATCAGTGCATGATCAGCCACGTGATCAGTGCATGATCAGCCACGTGATCAGTGCATGATCAGCCACGTGATCAGTGCATGATCAGCCGCGTGATCAGTGCATGATCAGCCACGTGATCAGTGCATGATCAGCCACGTGATCAGTGCATGATCAGCCACGTGATCAGTGCATGATCAGCCACGTGATCAGTGCATGATCAGCCACGTGATCAGTGCATGATCAGCCACGTGATCAGTGCATGATCAGCACGTGATCAGTGCATGATCAGTCACGTGATCAGTGCATGATCAGCCATCGTGATCAGTGCATGATCAGCCCTGATCGTGATCGGTGCATGATCAGCCACGTGATCAGTGCATGATCAGCCACGTGATCAGTGCATGATCAGCCACGTGATCAGTGCATGATCAGCCACGTGATCAGTGCATGATCAGTCACGTGATCAGTGCATGATCAGCCATGTGATCAGTGCATGATCAGTCACGTGATCAGTGCATGATCAGCCACGTGATCAGTGCATGCAGAGTCACGTGATCAGTGCATGATCAGCCACGTGATCAGTGCATGATCAGCTGCGTGATCAGTGCATGATCAGCTGCGTGATCAGTGCATGATCAGCTGCGTGATCAGTGCATGATCAGCCGCGTGATTCAGTGCATGATCAGCTGCGTGATGATTGCCGCACGTGATCAGTGCATGATTCGTGATCAGCTGCATGGTCCAGCGTGATCAGTGCCTGATGATTGCGTGATCAGTGCCTGATCAGCTCGTGATCAGTGCATGATCAGGCACGTGATCAGTGCATGATCAGCCACGTGATCAGTTCATGATCAGTCACGTGATCAGTGCACCATTCAGCCACGTGATCAGTGCATGATCAGTCACGTGATCAGTTCATGATCAGCCATGTGATTAGTACATAGTCAGCCATATGATAAATGCATGATCATCCATGTGATTATTGCATGCACAATCAAGTGATCAGTGCATGATAGCCAAGAGATCTGTGCATGATCAGGTGTATGATCAGCCACGTGATCAGGTCAAATAGCCAGGTGACCAGCATGATTAACAGTGCATGATCAGTCAGGTGATCAGTGTATGAGTCAGCTTACTGATCAGTGCATGTCAGCCACGTGATCAGTGCATAGTCAAACAAGTGATCAATGTATAATCAACCACGTGATCATTGCATGCGCCACGTAATCAGTGCATGCACACTCGCGTGATCAGTGTATGATCAGGCATGTGATCAGTGCATGATCAGCCCACGTGATCAGTGCATGTGCAGTCGTGATCAGTAGCCAGTCAGCATGTGATCAGTGCATGATCACCCGCGTGATCGTGCATTCTGAGTCCGTGATCGGAGTTATGATCGGCTTCACGTCAGTGCATGATCAGCCACGTGAGTCAGTGCATGATCCCAGCCCACGTGATCAGTGCCAGATCAAGCCAGGATCAGTGCATGCACGTCGCGTGACAGTGTATGATCAGCCGTGATCAGTACGCGTCAGCCACGTGATCAGTGCATGATCGCACGTATTGAAGTGCGCCGATCAGTCGTGATAAGTGCATGATCGACACGTGTCAATTCATAATCAGGCATATGTCAGTCATGATCGGTCACATGATCAGTCAGTGATCCTTGCGTGATCAGTGAATGATAGTCACGTAGCCTGCGCGGTAGTCATGTTCCTGGTGCATGATGAGCGGATGGTATTATTGCATGAGAGCCAGAATGGATCCAGTGCAATATAGCTCGTGATCTCAGTGCATGATCAGCCCGTGTCAGTCCATGCCATCAATGTCGCGGTCAGTGTAATCGGGCTCGTGATCAATACATAATCAGCCTTGTGTCAATGTATGATCAGCCGCGTGATCAGTGCATGTGCAGTCTGGGGATCAGTGTATGATCAGGCATGTGATGCCAGGCATGTGATCAGCCACGCGTGATCAGTACATTTTCAGCCCGTGATCGTGCATTTTCATCGCATGACAGTGAATATGATCACCACGTGAGTGCTATATTCAGGCGTGATCAGTGCATGATCAGTCACGTGTTCGAATGCGTATCTTTAATGTGATCGGTGTATGATCCAGACGTGATGAGTGCGCTTGAACGGCCTCATGATCGGTATTATTGATCGGCGCGTGTCAGTGCATGATCCGTGATTCAGCCACGTGATCAGAGCATGATGATCACCGCGTGATTGCAGTGTGATTCGTGCGTGATCAGCTCTTTGATTTGCCGTCACGTGAGGTGCATGATCAGCCACGTGATCAGTGTATGATCAGCCACGTGATCAGTGCATATCAGCCACGTGATCAGTTATGATCAGCAACGTGATCAGTGCATCATCAGCCACGTGATCAGTGCATGGTCAGCCACGTGATCAGTGCATGATCAGCCACGTGATCAGTGATGTGATCAGTCACGTGATCAGTGCATGCACAGTCAAGTCATCAGTGCCTGATAGTCAGGTGATAAGTCATTGATCAGTCAC